>NW_026880080.1:0-302101 GCF_032173495.1 Musca vetustissima
TCAAATCAGTACGCTATGCCAAATTTCGTGTAAATCGAAGAATATATAAGGACTTTCGTGCACTATTTACCTTGAATGGGACGAAAATATATATGGGAGCTATATCGAAATCTGAACCGATTTTCCCGAAACATGACACACATCGTTCTAGACTTAATTCAGAATGCTGTGCCAAATTTCGTGCAAATCGAAAGATATATAGGGACGTTGGTACACCATTTACATAAAATCGGACGAAAATATATATGGGAGCTATATCTAAATCTGAATCGATTTTCACGAAACTCACCACACATCATTCTAGACTCAATTCAGTACGCTATGTCAAATTTCGTTCAAATCGGACACACATACCTAAAATCGGTCGAAAATATATAGAGCTATATAAATTTAGTTTCACGAAACTTAGCACACATCATTCTAGGCTTCATTCAGTACGCTGTGCCAAATTTCGTGCAAATCGAAGGTTTCAAAGGTACTTTGGTGCACTATTTACATAAAATCGGACGAGAATATATATCGGAGCTATATCGAAATCTGAACCAATTTTCCCGAAATTCACCACTCATTATTTTAGACTCAATTCAGTACGCTATGCCAAATCGGTATAAAATTTACCTTAAATCGGACGAAGATATATATGGGAGCTATATCTAGATCTCAACCGATTTTCACGAAACATGACACACATCGTTCTAGACTTAATTCAGTACGCTATGCCAAATTTCGTGCATGTCGAAGGATATATAGGGACTTTTGTGCACCATTTACCTCAAATCGGATGAAAATATATATAAGAGCTATATCGAAATCTGAACCGATTTTTACGAATTTTAACACTCATCGCTCCCTTACTCAATTCAGTACGCTATGCCAAATTTCGTGCAAATCAAAAGATATATAGGGACTTTGGTGCACTATTTACCTTAAATCGGACGAAAATATATATGGGAGCTATATCAAAATCTGAACCGATTTTCACGAAATTTTATGCACATTGGTCTAGACTTAATTCAGTACGCTATGCCAAATTTCGTGCATGTCGAAGGATATATAGGGACTTTGATGCACCATTTACCTCAAATCGGACGAAAATATATATAAGAGCTATATCGAAATCTGAACCGATTTTCCCAAAACTCACCACTCATCATTATATACCTAATTCAGTACGCTATGGCAAATTTCGTGCAAATCGAAGGATATATACGGACTTTCGTTCACTATTTACCTAAAATCGGACCAAAATATATATGGGAGATATATATAAATATGAACCGATTTTCACGAAATTTTGCTAACATCGTTCTAGACTTAATTCAGTACGCTATGCCGAATTTTGTGCAAATCGAAGAATATATAAGGACTTTCGTGCACTATTTACCTTAAATCGGACGAAAATATATATGACAGCTATATCTAAATTTGAACCGATTTGCAGGAAATTTAACACACATCACTCTAGGCTCAATTCAGTACGTTATGCCAAATTTCGTGCAAATCGAAAGGTGTAGGGACTTTGGTACACCATTTACATTAAATCGGAAAATATATGGGAGCTATATCTGTATCTGAACCGATTTTTCCCACAGTGTGGTAAAGGGTATAAAAAATCCACGCCCTGTGTTAGATCCAAAAACTTTTTGATTTTAATCCACACATGATATAATCCCTTGAAAATTTAAATTTTTACTTTTCCGAACCATGGTGCGTATGACTGTTATAAATTATGAGTATTTTTCATAAATCAGTTATAATTTTCATATTTCTCGGACAATTTTAAATTTTTAACTAATTTTGAAAACTACATAGATTGCTCTAAAAACTCAATGACTATTCTTTTTCTATAATCATTCGGTTTTGAACATAAAGTGCTTACTAAAGTGGTTTCTATTTGGGAGTATGAAAAAGAATTTTTTATAAAAATTATTTTTCAATTTAATTTTAATTATTTTTTTAATCCAAGTCTTGTATTGACCATAAAAGATAACTTTGAAAAAAATCTACGCCATATTTTCAATTGGAGTTTGGTACCTTGCAGGATGAGGGATCATTGTTCGATATGTTTGAATGACTGCTCTTATTTCTCGCCTTTTTGTGAACTTGTTGTGAGTCATTCGTTCTTTTGCTCTACCTCTCTCTTTGAAGTTTGCCCAGCACACACTTCCAGTTTTCTTCCTTTCATTCCGTGGCAGGAATATTCCGCAAATGCCACACGTTTGTGTTTTGTTTCGCCACTTAAGTGGTAACCACAAAAATTGGCGAATTTTTTGTCGGAATCGAATTGACTTGGAATATTGCAAGTGAGCACTTGCTTTGATGTTTACTTTGGCCAAAGGAAACCGAAAAAAATAATAAAACACAAAAATCCTGTGAGGCACGTGGCCATTTATGGTCAATTGTTGTGTGTAGAATTCAAGGAATTTGTATTCTTGCTGGTTAGCAAGGAATGGGAATTTCGTTGGAATCTGTAAGGAATAAGGAAAATTCGTAGAATTGTTTTTGTGGATGTTGTTGAAAATACATGGTTCGGTGAGAAGCTTAAATTTCTTATGAAAGATTATTATTCCTTAAAAATCGGGTTAAAAAAAAATCCGCCTTGCAAACAAACATTTCAGTTCCAGTTTCCATTCGATTAATTTCTTCCATTGCCACACATGTTTAATATATATTTTTTTTCGTTCCAAAGCAATAACCAAAAACGTGACGGAAACATGAAAATGCAATTTTCAATTTTTCCCAGTTTACAACAAAACAACAATGTACCTTCTGTGACGATGCGGTTCCGCATCAATTTCTTCCTCCCAATATTGCAATGACAATAGCAGATTTGGAATACCTGCAGTTGGATATTGGCAATTTAACTCGAATTTTGGCCGAAACCAAAAAATTTTATGGCATACCAACCGGCCATGGAGCTTCCGAACCACACTTCTATATCGACCAACAATGTTTCGATGTTGTTTTTTTCGAACTATCAATCACCTTTCTTTCAATTAGCAAATATTCAAAAACAAAACTGGCAACATTGTTCAACTGTCTGCCTGACAGGCAATGAATGACGGACTGCAGTTTCCATGGCTGGTTGACTGGATGAATGGCTGTCTGACTCGGTTTTCTATCTAGTTCATGTTACCTTTGTTCACTGTTAGTTGGTTTACCATTTCCGTTAATTGGTTGAACTGTTTTTTTCTATTGGATGGTTTGTTTTGATGTGGCCAAAAAAAGTTTCCGTTTTTAAATGAATGATTTTGAAAAAAAAAAATTTTAGTTTAGTAACCAGTTTGTGTTTAAAATTGAGGGGAAATGTAAAGAAAAAAGTTGAGTTGGAAGAGTAAATTGTTTAGTTTTCAAAACTGGTTTAAGTTTTAAAATTGGCCAAGAAATATTGAAGTTATTGATGATTTACTGAAAATACCCATAATTAATAATAGTCATACGCACCCAAGGACGAAAAAAATAAAAACTTAGTTTTTCACTGACCCACATGGCGTAAATTTTTTGAAAATTATTTTTTGGACTACCAATAAAGCGACGATTTTTTAGACACATGGTTCCTTTTGAGAATATGCATAGAATCACTTTCTGAGTCGATTTACTCATGTCCGCCCGTCTGTCAGTCCATCCAAGTAATTTTGTGAACAAAGTACAGGTCACATTTATGCTTCGATTTGGATGAAATTTGGCATAGGTCACTTATTTGGCCCAAGGACAAACCCTATTGAAATTGGGAAAAATCGCTTCAAATTTAGATATAGCTCCCATATATATTTTTGTCCAATTTAATGCAAATGGTCCACCAAAGTCCCTATATATCTTTCGATTTGCACGAAATTTGGCACAGCGTAATGAATTAGGCCTAGAATGATGTGTGTTAAATTTTATGAAAATCGCTTCAGATTTAGATATAGCTCCCATATATATTTTCATCCGATTTTAGGTAAATGGTGCACCAAAGTCCCTATATATCCTTCGATTTGCACGAAATTTGGCACAACGTACTGAATTTGGCATAGAATGATGTGTGCTAAGTTTCCTGAAAATCAGTTCAAATTTAGATATAGCTCCCATATATATTTTCGTCCGATTTAATGAATATGGTGCACCAAAGTCTCTATATATCTTTCGATTTGCACGAAATTTGGCACATCGTAAGGAATTAGGTCTAGAATGATGTGTGTCAAGTTTCCTGAAAATCGGTTCAGATTTAGATATAGCTCCCATATATATTTTCGGCCGATTTAATATAAATGGTCCACCAAAGTCCCTATATATCTTTCGATTTGCACGAAATTTGGCACAACGTAATGAATTAGGTCTAGAATGATGTGTATTAAGTTTCCTGAAAATCGCTTTAGATTTGGATATAGCTCCCATATATATTTTCGTCCGATTTAAGGTAAATGGTGCACCAAAATCCCTTAATATCTTTCGAATTGCACGAAATTTGGCACAGCGTAATGAAATAGGCCTAGAATGATGTGTGCTAAGTTTCCTGAAAATCGGTTTAGATTTAGATATAGCTTCTATATCTGACCAAATGAAAAATTTAGTATCGATTGCAGAATGACATGTTTATGGATCCAATTTCATTTTACTAGTCCTTTAAGCATGCGACGTCTGTTAGGATTCATCTTTTGAATATACCCAAAGTGGTGAAGGGTATCATATAGTCGGCCCCGTCCGACTTTACTACTTTCCTTACTGGTTAAATTTTTTTTTTTTTTTTTTTGAACTCCCAAGAAGGCGTAAATTTTTTAAAAATTATTTTTTTAACTCCCAACGAGGCGTAGATTTTTAAAAATTACTTTTTGAACTCCCAACAGAGCGTAGATGCTCCTAACAATTCCTAGAGTTTTTTTCAAAAATATTTTTTGAACTCCCAACCGGGCATAGATGCTCCCAACAATTCCTAGATTTGTTTAAAAAATATTTTTGAACTCCATCACAGGACGTAGATTTTTTTAAAAATATTTTTCGTACCCAAGAGTAAGATTTTGCATTTAGTCTAGTTTTCAAAACCATTTAAACTTTCAAAATCGTCCGAGAAATGTCGAAGTTATAGCTGATTTATTAAAACTACCCATAATTAATAATAGTCATACGCACCATTGTACGAAAAATTAAAAATTGCGATTCTCAAGAATTTTAAGGTGAGCGGATTTTTTTAAAAATATTTTTCGAGTTCCATCGCATGTGCAGATTCTTTAAAAAATAGTTTAAATGTTCCATCACGAGTGTAGAATTTTATAAAAAATGTTTTCCAAGTTCCATGATAAATTTAATTTCGATATATCTGACCAAAAAGGATAAACAAAGGATTTTTTATTATTATTTTCCAAGTAATTTTCAGTGAAAAAAGAAGAAAACTGTCAACAAAGTATGAAACATAAAATTTTCCCCTTCATCTACTATTCTAAATGAGAATTTTATGCAATTTTTGCAGTTTTTCCTCTGCGTAAATATTTTTTATACCCCATCATTTCCCCCTCTATTCTTCCCGTTAACATTGTATTTGATATCCTTATAAACTTTTATTATTCGCCTAGAAATTGTCAATGTATATTTTTATGAGCCCTGGCATTTCTTAGTATGTGTGACTAAAACCAGTATCCATTTCCATTTGGCGAACATTGTTGGGCCCCTATCAGCCAGTCGGTGTAAGTGTTTATGGCCAGTTATGCCCTCTCTCTCCCTTTTCCTGGCAAATATGAGCGATTTGGTGTATGGGCATATTGCAATTGCGAATGAATCTAAATTTCCAAGCTATAAAAATGCAAAATCAAAAAATGTTTATTGATTATGAGACGATAAAAACCATTCAGAGCGAGAGAGAGAGAGAAAAATTGAAAATCATATCATTTAAAAGAAATCAAGGATATTGAACATATTGAATGGTCAATAATCGGTTGGATTTTTATTATGTATTGTCCTGGAAATTGAAATTGTGTGGTTAACATTTTCTAATCAATAGGGTAATTGATATTTACAATTTGGTTGGGAGACAAGATTTTTCAATGAGTTAAATAAGAAGGATTGCTTTTAAAGGCTACAATATGTGACAATGGTACTTCAAAGAATACTTTTTATGCAACTCGAAGTCTGAGTATTAATTTTATTTTATATTTGACCAAAAAAATCTCATCGAAATATAATAAATTGCCGATTTTATTAACAATACCTTTTTGGGACCATGGTGCGTATGACTATTATTAATTATGGGTATTTTCAATAAAACGGCCATAATTTCAATATTTTTCATGGAATTTCAAAATTGAAAACAGTTTTGAAAACTACACAAAATTATCTTGAAGATAGCTCAATTCAGTCTAAAAAAATTAATTGTAAGGTGCAACACATGGCGTGGATTTTTAAAAAATTAATTTTGAGGGTCTAACACAATGCTTGGATTTTTTAAAAATTATTTTTCATGATTTACCAAAGGCGTGGATGTTTTAAAAATTATTTTTCAAGAGCCCGCATTACAGCGGATTTATGTGCGTCTTCCAAAAATACATTCAATCTAATGCATTATGAGTTATTTTGAAAATTCTCTTTGGGTACCATGGTGCGTATAACTATTATTAATTGTGGGGTTTTTTAATAAATCCACTATAACTTCAATATTTCTCAAGCAATTTCAAAATTGAAAACTATTTTTGAAAACTACACAAAAATATTCTTTAAGATATCTCTATCCAGTCTCCAATAATTAATTGTAAGGGGCAACACACGGCGTGGATTTTTAAAAAAAATAATTTTGAGGGTCTAACACAATGCTTGGATTTTTTAAAAATTATTTTTCATGATTTACCAAAGGCGTGGATGTTTTAAAAATTATTTTTCAAGAGCCCGCTATACAGCGGATTTATGTGCGTCTTCCAAAAATACATTCAATCTAATGCATTATGAATTATTTAGAAAATTCTCTTTGGGGAGCATGGTGCGTATGACTATTATTAATTATGGGTATTTTCAATAAAACGACCATAATTTCAATATTTTTCAAGCAATTTCAAAATTGAAAACATTTTTGAAAACTACACAAAATTATCTTTAAGATAGCTCAATTCAATCTCAAATAATTAATTGTAAGGGACAATACAAGGCGTGGATTTAAACAAATGTAGTCTAACAAATGCTTAGATTTCTGAAAAATCATTTTTCATACTTGACCAAAGGCATGGATTTGTATAAAAATTATTTTTCAGGAGCCCACATTACAGCGGATTTATGTGTGTCTTCCAAAAATGCATTCAATCTAATGCATTATGAGTTATTTAGAATATTCTATTTGGGGACCATGGTGCGTATGACTATTAGTAATTATTGGAATTTTTAATAAATCCACCATAACTTCAATATTTCTCAAGCAATTTTTAAATTGAAACTATTTTTGGAATCTACACAAAATTTGCTTTAATCTCAACGTGGAACAAAACGCCATTTCATTGAGATTTCTTTTAAACCAATAGCTTTCTTCCAGTTTTCCCTTTAAGACCCACAAAAAAATCTCTTTTTTTAAATTTCCATAGAAAGCAACTTGTTTACCACAATTTCCCATTTATTTTCGCAAAATATCTCTCTGTGACTATTTGCATCAAATGTTAGAAATCGATTTTTTTCATTCGTTTGTCTGTGTGGAATTCTGTATAAAATTGACTTTGTGCTGCTGCAGGAAACGGATGTGCAGTGGCAAACGTTTTTTTTTCTCAGTCTACCGCTCTCCTTGGCAATTTTTTCAACTTTTTTTCCTCCCTATCTTGTGACAGATAAAAACTCCAGCAGACAGACCTTTACAACATGTTGCATACTGTCGTCAGACATACGTGTGTACAAGTTGTGTGTGTGTGTGTGTGTTTGTAACTTTTTCCATTCATGTACGGTTCCTGTCTGGCCACAAATTTAATTTCCGGCGGCCTCACGTAACATTCGTTGAGCTTACTACATGCGGGGTGGGGAAATTCATAACCTTGCAGAGGGCGTTGTAGCATCAGAATTTTTTCATACGCATATGTATGAGTATGTTACACATGTTGAAGTGACTTTATCATGGTCAGGGCTAAGTCTATTGGCCATATTATGGCGATGATGAGCATCGATGATGCGGATGATGATGGTCATCATAAAATGACCTTTTATTGAAAATTGAACATGATTGTCATGAAATGTAGTGACTTGACTGGATAATAAATGCAGGTATTGGAATAAACATATTATTATTTTATGGCATCTTAAAAGTGTAAGGATGTTTATGTGGATGAAGGGTAATAAAACATTTTTTTTTGCGGGTTATGAATAAAATATTAAAGATTATGGAAAATTTGGAAAAATAATTTTAAAGTGTTTCAAACAATTTCCGATGGTTTGAGAAGGGAGTCATAGCCCTCTACTAGATGTTCTCTCAGCTAAGAATGTTGCCTGGTTCTATTAATTTTCAATGCTATGGGACCTACTACTCAAAAACTTCGCCAATGTTGAAGAATTCAACCGATCACTACATATCATATGATGTTGTTTTCGGATCCGAACAGATGTCGTCCCGTCCCCAAGTCATACATACAAAATTCGTAGCACAGTCGCTTTACAAAATAGTTTTTAAATGACAAAAATAGCCTCTCATTTGGGTTCTATGGCATTTCTTTCAATTGTGGACCATGGTGCGTATGACTATTTTAAATAGAGAGGAGTCTTCAGTAAATTGGCTATTATTTTCACAAATCTTAACTGATTTTCAGAACCAACATCTCATTTGAAACTACACAAAATTGTGCTGAATCTCAAATACATAGAAAAATTTTGGAATTATAATATTATTATTATAAAAAAATGGGTACAAATTTGGAAACATATTTTTTTTCAGTATAGTTTATATATATCCAGGGTCCAAATTGATGAGTTTCTGTCTGCAAGGAGTGCACACAAAATTTCGCACCACCGTTTCTTTCAGAAAAATATTTTTTGAAATGGTCAAAATAGCCACTCATTCGGGTTCTATGGCATTTTTTATTGTGGACCATGGTGCGTATGACTATTTTTAATAGAGAGGTGTCTTCAGTAAATTGACTATGATTTTCACAAATCTTAACAGATTTTTAGAATTAATATCTCATTTGAACCTAGACAAAATTCTGCTGAAATGGAAATAAATAAAAAAATACCGGAAATTAATTTTAGTATGAAAATATGGGTACAACTTATGAAATATATATTTTCCGAAAAGTAAATATAAATACAGGGATTAAAAGGATAACTTTCTGACTACAAGGTGATAAACCAAAATTTTGTACCGCCGTGTCTTTAAGAAAAATAGTTTTTAATTGGACAAAATAGTCTCTCATTCGGGTTCTATAGCATTTTTTAATTGTGCGCCATGGTGCGTATGACTATTTTTAATTGAGAGGTATCTTCAGTAAAATAACAATTATTTCCACAAATCTTACCGGATTTTCAAATTTAATAATTCATTCGAAACTGAACCACTTTTAGCGGAAACTAGAATACATAAAAACTGTTTGGAAATTACTTTATGTTTAGAAAAAATTGCCAAAGTAATACTAATTAAAAATACAGGGTCTGAACTATGTTTTCCTGTCTGCAAGTCATGCACAAAAATCTTCCCACCACTATCTCATAAAATTTAGTTTTTAAATAGAAAAAGTAGCCTCTCATGTCATTCTTGAAATCTGGGCCACCCACCTGGGGAGTTTGATGCAGCATTTACATCTAACTTCTAGGTTAAACTAAGTTCAGTATGAAAGAGATATGTGAACTTTGCTGCACCTTTTACCTTAAATCGGGCGAAAATATATATGGGAGCTATATCTAAATCTGAACCGATTTTAACAAAATTTAACACACATCATTCTAGACTTAATTCAGTACACCATGCCAAATTTCGTGCAAATCGAAGGATATATAGGGACTTTGGAGCACTATTTATCTAAAATCGGGCGAAAATATATATGGGAGCTATATCTAAATCTGAACCGATTTTCACGAAATTGAACACTAGTCGTTCTAGACTTAATTGAGTACGCTATGCCAAATTTCATGCAAATCGAAGCATATATAGGTACTTCGGTGCACCATTTACCTTAAATCGGACGAAAATATATAGGGGAGGTATATCTAAATATGAACCGATTTTCACAAAATTTAACACACGTCGTTCTATACTTAATTCAGTACGCTATGCCAAATTTCGTGCAAATCGAAAGATATATAGGTACTTTGTTGCACCATTTACCTTAAATCGGACGAAAATATATATGGGAGCTATATCTAAATCAGAACCGATTTTCACGAAATTTAACATACTACGTTCTAGACTTCATTCAGTACGCTAAGCCAAATTTCGTGCAAATTGAAGGATATATAGGGACTTTGGTGCACCATTTTCATTAATTCGGACGAAAATATATATGGGAGTTATATCTAAATCTGAACCGATTTTCACGAAATTTAACATACATCGTTCTAGACTTCATTCAGTACACCATGCCAAATTTCGTGCAAATCGAAGGATATAGAGGGACTTTGGTACACTATTTACCTAAAGTCGGACGAACATATATATGGGAGCTATATCTAAATCTGAACCGATTTTCACGAAATTTAACACACATCGTTCTAGACTCAATTCAGTACGCTATGCCAAATTTCGTGTAAATCGAAGGATATGTAAGGACTTTGGTGCACTATTTACCTAAAATCGGGCGAAAATATATATGGGAGCTATATCTAAATCTGAACCGATTTTTCCCAATTTTAATAGGGTTCGTGCTTGGGCCAAATAAATGAGCTGTGCCAAATTTCATCCAAATCGAATCAAAAATGCGACCTGTACTTTGTTTAAAATTTAACATAGACAGACGGGCGGACGGACGGACATGCATAAATCGACTTAAAAAGTGATTCTATGCATATTCGTTTCTTTTTGCCTGTTACAATTATATGCACAAAGACATAATACCCTGTACCACAGTGTGGTGAAGGGTATAATCAATTGTTTCTCAATGTCAGTTATATATTTTTAAATATAGAATATTAAACAAATTCTATAATATATTTTTTGGCAATTTTGGTTTTAGCTGTAATGTGTGCTGAGTACAAAAGTGTTTTTATTTTGAAAATCGATTAAAAATTGAAGAAGTTATGCAGAGATTACTAAAGGTGCCAAATAATTATTAATAGTCATACGCATCAGTGGACATCATTAATAATAATTATACGCATCGCTGACTCAAAAGGCTTATACTAAAAATATATTACTCACCTCAAATATACGATCGTAATTTATGTATACTGAAGACTTTTTATAAACAGTTATTTTTTTTTTAATTTCCATAAAAATAGAAAACTAACTTATTTTAATTAAAGTCAGTTCCATCTTTAAAAATATATAAAATTATAAAAATTCTAAAATTTACTGTCTGGCAATTTTGGTTTTAGCATTAATGTGTGCTGAGTACAAAAGTGTTTTTATTTTGAAAATTGAGTAAAAATCGATCAAGTTATGCTCGAATTACTTAAGATACCAAATAATTATTAATAGTCATACGCACCATGGGTTATAACTAAAAACTATCATACGCACGATGGTCCAAATGGGTCTTAATTATAAACATCTGCCTATAACACGAATTTGGGCCTTATTTGAACGAAATTTTAATGAATAAAATCAATATCTTCTCGGTGTCCTCCTAAAATAATCATCAAATCGCTTTCTCGATCCTCTACATTGGATTTTTTTCTATTTTAAATATTTTCAGGAATTTTTGAGAATTTTGGTTTTTGCCTTACACCCTTCTCAGCTCACAAATAATTTTTATTTCGGAAATGGCTGCAATATTTTGGAAGTTACGGTCAAATTATTAAATATACATATAACATTCTATATTTTCTTTTTTCGCAATAATTTTATTTATATTTCTTTTGTTATATATATATATGTATATATATACATTAAGACCTTTTTAGAAATTTTGGTTTTTGTCCTATACCCCGCTGAGCTCAAAAGTATTTTTATTTCACAAATATCTCGAAAATTGTAGAAGTTATGCTGATTTTTTAAAATATACCTAATAATTAATAATAGTCATACGCACCATTGGTCATAATTAATATTAATTATACGCACGATGGTCCAAATGAAATTTAATGTAGGAAATTTATCGAAACGAATCGTATTTCAATATTTTACAAATTTATTCTTCATTTTATTGACTTCAATTTTTAAAGTAAAAAAAATACCTTTATATTTTAAATTACCCGTAACAATACTCATACGCCCTTTTAACTACCATAATTAATAATATTCATACGCTCCATTGACCATCATATATTATCTCTCCAGCTTCCTCTCTTTAATTTCCTTTTCATTTATTATTATTTTTTATTCCGCAAAGCAACAATTCCCTCTTTTAACCCTCTTTTTTCGCCAGCAAATTAAAATTTACTTTTCATGAATTATCTTTTAAGCCATTTGTAGTCCTCTTATCGCTGCATCCGCCGCCTACATGACGCTAATAGTTCCTATATACATTCGCATATACTATATATTGATATTGACACCCTGCAGAAGAAGAGGAAAAAATAATCAGCTTTATTGAACGCTTTTATGGATTTATTGGCTTTTTTGTGTCGCTTCGCTTCTCTTCTTCTTCTTTTATGACAGCATTTAATGAATTCATTAATGGTCGCTCCATTTATTTAAATATTATATATGTGATGGACGTGCGGATGCCAGTGGGTGTCCGAGTGTGTGTGTCCGGGTGTGTGTGCTTGGGAATGCAACGGATGCAGTGACCAGAGAGTTTGTCGCTTACACTTATTGACCAAAATGAAATTTAATGCAATTTTGTTTTTTATTTTTCTTTATTCGCTTTGATGGATGACACAGCTTTAAAGAAGGGCGTTACTTGGGCGGGTAGTATTGGGGATGAGAGTGTGAAAAAATCCAATAAATTCCGTTAGCGGTTAAAATTTAATCACACAAGAGAATAAAAGCTATATGTGGGTGGAATTTTGTTTCATTTTTTGTTTTTGCTATAAACGAGGGGTGTTTTATTCTGTCGGAATTTCAATGAATTAAAAAAATAAATTTACCAAAAATCCCTGAAAGCTCGTAAAATTTAAGATATTTTAAAAGGATGTATATATTTTCTAATAATTTTGGTTTTAGCACAGATATGTTCTGAACTCAAAACTAATTTTGTTTTGAAAATATCTTAAGAATTGCCGAAGTTATGAGCAAAATTGTAAAGATACCTAACAATTATTATTAGTCATACGCACCCATGGTCATCGTTTATATAGTATTGTGAGACGCAAAGAGAGTGTGAAAAAAATCCAATAAATTCCATTAGCGGAATCACACGAGAGAGTAGAAGCTACATGTGGGTGGATACTTCCTTTTTTGCTAAAAACTAGGGGTGTTTAATTCGTTGGGAATTCAAACATTTGCATTAAAAAATATTTTTACAAAAAATCATGGAAAATAATTAAATTTTGATATATTGTAGAAACTTTTACTATTGTTCTAATAATTTTGGTTTTTGCTCACATATGTTCTGAATACAAAACTATTTTTATTTTGAAAATATCTTCAAAATTGCCAATGTTATGGGCAAAATAGTAAAGATACCTAATAATTATTATTAGTCATATGCAACCATGATCATCATTAATATAGTATTGGGAGACCCAAAGAGAGTGTGAAGAAAAAAATCCAATAAATTCCGTTAGCGGTTAAAATTTAATCACACGAGAGTATAAAAGCTACATGTGGGTGGATACTTTCTTTTTTTGCTAAAAACGAGGGGTGTTTAATTCGTTGGGAATTCAAATGTTTGTATTAAAAAATATTTTTACAAAAAAATTATGGAAAATAATTAAATTTTGATATATTTGAGAAAAGTTAAATAATTTTCTAATAATTTTGGTTTTAGCTTCAACATGTTCTGAGTTCAAAACTATTTTTATTTTGAAAATATGTTCAAAATTGCCAAAGTTATGGGCAAAATAGTAAAGATACCTAATAATTATTATTAGTCATACGCAACCATGGTCTTTATTAATATAAATCATAAGCATAAGGGGTTCTCTATGAATTAAACTGAAAAATATAATTCAAATGAAATTAAATGAGATTGAATAAGTGCTCATGTTAAAAAAAATTGATGAAGTTTTAAAAAAAGTAGTTTTAATGAAATTAAAAACATTTTCCATTAAGTTTTTCTCTTAAACCCCTCGCATTATTTTTCCCAGTTCGAAAAAAATTTTCCACCACAAGTAAACACTATAAAGAAACTCATGTGGCATTTTGTGCCACATTATATTAATGCCAACAGAGTAATAAAATATAGAGTCCGAACCAACCTACAAAAAAAAACAAAAAAACAAGCCAAAGTAAAAACTTTGCTACAAACAAAATTGTGTAAAACAATATGGAACCCAATAAAGTTTTTTTTTTTAAAAAATAAATGAGAATATCATACTGTGACAGAAAACAAAATGCTAAAAGAAATACTACTACAAGCAACATCCCATCTCAATTAAAAAAGAAACAAAAAAATGTAAAAATGAGAAAATAAAATAAATTTAATTAAGCTAAAAGTCCATTAAAACTTTTAAAATGCATAACATTATAATAACGATGGCAATATTTTTGGTAACTTTGGTTTTAGCTGCAATGTGTGCAGAGCTCAAAAGTGGTTTTGTTTTTAAAATTGATTAAAAATGTCAGGAGTTATGATAAAATTACTAAAGATACCAAATAATTGTTAATAGTCATACGCACCAGTGGTCATGGTTATTAATAATAATTATACGCATCATGGTCTTCAAAGATTTATTTAAAAAAAGAAACAAATATTTCTCTGAGCTAAAATATACCTTCGTAGCTCATTTACGAAAAATTTTAAACTTTTCCTGTACTTTTCCAAAGAGAGAAAAATAAATTTAATTTAGCTTAGATCTGTTACACCTGAAAAAAAAAATATTTTATTATAATTATAATTTAAAATGTATTTCTTTGATAATTTTGGTTTTAGCTGTAATGTCTGCTGAGTTCAAAAATGTTTTTCTTTTGAAAATTGATTAAAAACTGTAGAAGTTATGCTGAAATTACTAAAGATACCAAATAATTATTAATAGTCATACGCACCAGCGGTCAGCATTAATAATAATTATACGCACGATGGCCTTGGTAGGTTAATATTTGGAAATTTCCAATGCAATATACCTTTGTCACTCAAATATTGAAGATTTTGAACTTCTTTTTGTTAATTATCCATAGACAATTAGGATTAGGATTTTCAAAATATAAATTATTATCAAAATTCTAAAAAATATTTCTTGACAATTTTGGTTTTTACTGCAATGTCTGCTGAGTTCAAAAGTGTTTTCGTTTTGAAAATAGATAAAAAATTGTAGAAGTTATACTGAAATTACTAAAGATACCCAATAATCATTAATAATCATACGCACTATTGGCCATAAATATTAAAAGGACATATGGACCATCTTCCATATAGATTTTTATGAATTTTTATCAAATGTATTTTCTGATTGACTTATATAATATTCTGGAAATTAGTTAAGGTCACATAATTTCAAAAAACACCATAATAAATTTTCTAAATGTTAACAACTTTTTCAAATATCTACTACCGGATTCAAGTTCCACCTAATAATATTTTTTCTAGTAATTTTTATTTTTTTTCGAATCTTTTGCTGAGTTCAAAAATATTTTACGTTTGAGAATATCTTAAAAATTGTGTGAGTTATTGGCAAATTATCAAACATATCTCAAAATTAATAACAATCATACGCACCATTGGTCATAATTATTAATAGGCGTATGAGCCATCTTCCATATAGATTTTTATGAAGACTATGCATCCAATGCATTCTCTGGTTGACCTTTATCATATTCTGCCAATTAGTTAAAGGCACATCATTGCCTCATAATTACCCTACAATAATATTTTTCTATAAGAGTCTTTTAATATCCTATTTTTGGTTCAAGTTCCACAAAGAAACATTTTTTCTATTAATTTTGATTTTTGCGGAATCTTCTGCTGAGCTTAAAAATGCTCCAAGTTTGAGAATATCTTAAAATTTGTGCGAGTTATGGGCAAATTATCAAACATACCTCAAAATTAATAATAATCATACGCACCATTGGCCACAATAATTAATAGTCATACGCACCATGCTTCTTAGGGATTTTTTTGTAGAATATATGTCCATTGGCACACTCTGAATTATATATTACATATTCGAAACTTTAGCATACAATTCCGAAATGTTTCAAAATTAACTTCATATTATCATTTTCGCAAATACTCTTCTTAATTCAAATAAAAAAATAATAATATTATTCCTGTAATTTCTATTTTTCTGAAATCTTCTGCTGAGCTCAAAAATACCTTACGTTTGAGAATATTTTCCAAATTATGGGAGTTATGGGCAAATTACCAAAGCTACCTCAAAATTAATAATAATCATATGCACCATTGTCCACTATATAGTCATGCGCACCATGCTACTAAGAGATTTTAATGAAGACTATATGCACCATGCTCCTAAGGGATTTTTATGAAGACTATATGCAAACACTCTTCTTAAAACCATTTCGTCTATATGTTATGAATAATTATATTATTCCTGCAATTTCTATTTTTCCATTGGCATACTCTGATTGATATATTCCATTTTCGAAACATAAGCATATAATTCGAAAGGTTTGGAGATTAATTTCATATCTGGTCGCAAACACTCTCCTTAATACCATTTTATCTATATGTTATAAATAATAATATTATTCCTGCAATTTTTATTTTTCTGCAATCTTCTGCTGAGCTCAAAACTGCTTCAGGTTTGGCAATATCTTAAAAATTGTTCGAGTTATGGGAAAATTACCTACCGCACCTTTAAATTAATAATACGTATACGCATCATAGTCCGGAATTAATAGTAGTCATACACAGCATGCTTCCTTGGGATTTTTACAAGGACTATATAGCCAATACAAACTTTGATTGGCATTTTACATATTGGGAACTTCAGTGAAGGGCATGGAGTTCCAAGGGGATTCATAACTAATTTCGTATTTATAATACTGGAAAAACTTTTTTAATCCCTTTCCCATTTGAGTTATTTGAGAGATATATTTTTCTTGTAATTTTGATTTTTGCGGTATCTTCTGCTGAGCTCAAAAATACCTCACGTTTGAGAATATCTTGAAAATTGCGGAAGTTATGGCCATATTACCAAACACACCTCAAAATTATTAACAATCATACGCACCATTGTCCATCATTAATAATAATCATCATACGCACCATTAATCACAATTAATAACAAACAAACAAATACGCACAAAGAGAAACTGTTTACAAATGCAATCAAATTAATATTTATTGGATATTCTAATAAAATCCCCCTTCAGATCCTGATTATCTGAAAATCCCAATTATCTCAAGATATATTTATTATTAATTAAATCTTTATTTACCCAAAATCTTAATTTGAAAAATGTTGTGTTGTTTACATTCTAACACACTGATGATTACCTGTAGCCCATAACGAAAATCTATTAAGGATATATAAGGATATCAATTTTTTTTTCCTTTCCATCTCCTTTGTTTTATATCCAAGGTGATATGACTTAGTTATTTCTGCCACATCGGCAAATTTTCCTCGTCCCAACATAAGGATCAAATCACTGGCCATATGTAAATATTTGCTTAACCCTAAAGTATTTAATTTTATGGACGACACGCCAAGTGTTGAATATTGTTATTCTTCATGACAGGGATATCATCAACGCATACATGTGTTTCATTACACTTCATTATCGGAGAAAATATGTGATATGCAGGGGGATATGTGGGAGAAGTGTGGAAGAAGTGATGATATGTGAGAGCGGATGTGTGTAATAACATCTGAAGATGGAAAAACGTTATGTTAACAACATGAATTGACAGATTTTGAAAATTTGCTATACACTCGAGAAGAAAATATGGTAAATATATTTATAAATATAAGGCATTTAATATAATTGTGGACAATGGTGCGTATGATTGTTATTAATTTTGAGGTATGTTTGGTAATTTGCCCATAACTTACACAGTTTTTAGGATATTCTCACACTTGAGGCCTTTTTGAGCTCAGCAGAATATTGCGCAAAAATAAAAATTGCCAGAAAAAATATTATTGAGTAGAACTTAGCGGTAAAAAGCAATTTAAAAATATATTTCGCTGAAATTACAATTTTAAATTAGTTAAGAGTCATTCTGAACATTTCGACCCATAACTCAGGTTCCACATATACTATATATAAATCAGAATATGTATTGGACGCATATAGTAACCCTACAAAATATTTCAGAATCTTGCTGTGTATTGGTTATTATTAATTGTGGACATTGGTGCGTATGATTGTTAATAATTGTGAGGTATGCTTAGGTATTTGCCCATAACTCTCACAATTTTTTAGATATTCACATATGTGAAGCATTTTTGAATTCAGCACAAAATTCCACAAAAATAAAAATTACCCGAAAAAAATATTATTGAGTATAACTTAAATGTGAAAGGGCTTTAAAACAGATGTAAGCGAAATTTTTATTATGAAATTAATAATTAGGTCCCTCGGAACTTTTGGGTCCTTAACTCCAGTTCCAAAAATGCAATACGGCGGACAAAGTATCCATTTGGCATATAGTCCTCATTAAAATATCTATGGTGCATGGTACGTATGACTATTGTTAATTTGTGGACTATGATGCGTATGAGTACTTTTAATTTTGAGGTAGCTTTGGTAATTTTCCCATAACTCGAACAATTTTGAAGATATTCTCAATCATAAGGCATTTTTTAGATCAGCAGAAGATTACGCAAAAATAAAAATTACATGAAAAAATTTTACAGAATTTAACTTGTACCTTGAAGGAACTTAAAAAAAAGTTGTTAATAAATCCCATTACGAAATTAGCTAAGAGGTCTTTTGGAATATGTGGGACCTTAACATAAGTTCCGAATGTACAACACATACATCCGAGCATGCATTGGACATGTAATCGTCATTAAAATCTTTCTAGATCATGGTGTGTATGATTATAATTAATTGTGGTCATTGGTGCGTATGATTGTTATAAATGTTGAGGTATGTTTGGTAATTTGGCCATAACTTCCACAATTTTTAACATATTCTCACACTTGAGGCCTTTTTGAGCTCAGTAGAAGATTACGCAAAAATAAAAATTCCAGAAAAAATATTACAGAATTTAACTCGAACCTGGAAGGAATTTTAAAAAGATTTTTAAATAAATCCGAAATTGAATTTTGTTAAGAGGTCTTTTGGAATGTTCGGGGCCTTAATTTATGTTCCGAATATATAACACGTGCCTCAGAGCATGCATTGGACATACAATTGTCATAAAAATCTTTCTGGGTCATGGTGTATATGATTATTATTAATTGCGGACAATGGTGCGTATGATTGTTAATAATTTTGAGGTATGTTTGGTAATTTGCCCATAACTTCCACAATTTTTCAGATATTCTCAAATGTAAGGCATTTTTGACCTCAGCAGAATATTACACAAAAACCAAAATTACAAGAAAAAATATTACCGAACAGAACTTCAAAGTAGAAGGTAACGAAAAAAAATTTTGAAGAAATTTTTAAATTAAATTTAATTTCAAAGACTTTCGGAATTTTTTGAGCCTTTATGTCAAGTTTTGAATATACTCTACATGAATCACAGTAGGTATTGGTCGCATAGTCCTCATAAAAATCTTTCTGGATCATGCTGTATATGATTATTAGTAATTGTGGACAATGGTGCGTATGATTGTTAATAATTTTGAGGTATGTTTGGTAATTTACCCATAACTTCCACAATTTTTTAGATATTCTCACACGTAAGGTATTTTTGACCTCAGGTGAATATTACACAAAAACCAAAATTACAAAAAAAAAATATTACCGAACAAAACTTCAAAGTAAAAGGGAACCAAAATAGTTTTGGAAAAATTTTTAAACTAAATTTAATTCCAAAGCCTTTCCGAATTTTTTGAGTCCTCATCTCAAGTTCCGAATATACAGTACATGAATTACAATAGGCCTTGATCGCATAGTCACCATAAAAATCTTTCTGGGTCATGCTGTATATGATTATTATTAATTGTGGGCAATGGTGCGTATGATTATTAATAATTTTGGGGTACCTTTGGTAATTTGCCCATAACATCCACAATTTTTTAGTTATTCTCAAAGGAGAGGCATTTTTGAGCTCAGGAGAAGATTACGCAAAAATAAAAATTACAAGAAAAATATTACCAAACAGAACATCAATGTAAAATGGAACCAAACAGTTTTTTAAAAATTTATAAATTAATTTCGAAGCCTTTCCGAATTTTTTGAGTCCGCATTTCAAGTTCCAAATATGCAGTACATAAATCAAAGTAGGCATTGATCGTATAGTCTCAATAAAAATCGTTCTGGATCATGCTGTATATGATTATTATTAATTGCTGACAATGGTGCGTATGATTGTTAATAATTTTGGGGTACATTTGGTATTTGGCCCATAACTTCTAAAATTTTTAAGATATTCTCCAATGTAGGACATTTTTGAGCTTAGCAGAAGATTATGCAAAAATAAAAATTACAAGAAAAAATATAACCTAACAGAACTTGAAACCAAAATGGAACAGAAAATTATTTTTGAAGAAATTAAAAAACTAAATTTAATTCAAAGCCTATCCGAATTTTTTGAATCCTCATCTCAAGTTCCGAATATACAGTACATCAATCACAGTAGGCATTAAACGTACAGTCTTCACAGTAGATTTTCGTCGCATAGCCTCCATAAAAATCTTTCTGGATCATGATATACTTTATAATTTTTTATTGTGGACACAGGTGCGTATGATTGTTAATAATTTTAAGGTACCTTTGGTAATTTGCCCATAACTTCCACAATTTTTAACATATTCTCAAATGTGAGACATTTTTGAGCACTACAGAAGACTACACAAAAACCAAAATTACGAGAAAAAAAAATCATCTTCCACGAACATTATTTTCTGGAGTGTTTTTCTGCAGCATATCCCAGGCCGAGTTAATAAGGAACATTTTACTTTTTCATTATTGTTGTTGTTTTTGTTGCTTGACATTGATAAACTTTATGATTCTGTTTATTTAGGACTACTCTAGAAGAGGAGTACAAGAAGAAAGACTCGGCTGGACTATGTTGAGGCACGAGCCTCAAATGTCAGCAACAACAACAACCACTACACATTTCTTTGAGAGCTTCGATAAAAACGAAACATTCATTACAGCTCAATTAGTGAAAGCCCATTCCGACATGTGTTACTAATGAAGATGACGTTGATGAGACTGATGTTGCTGCTGCTTATGATGATGATAGCTAAACAACTCACAAAAATCAATCAATGATGGCCTGGGCCAATGATAGTGCAGAACCTATCCATATCTCCCATCCCATCTCTCATGCTCCGCTTATGGGCAAGAAAAAGTTAATTAATTTTCTTTTGGAGGATACCATGGAGAGATGAATGAATGGATCACATCAAATGAATTTTCTTTTTTTCGGCAAAAAATCAATAGCATAAAATATAGACAGGAGTAAGAGGAGGTTACGCTTTGGTTGCCATGGGACTAAGCAACATGTTTTGTGTTGGCTTTGATTTAATTTTTTGTGGTAGGTGATGGATGGGGAACAATATTCCCTCCCTCTAAAAATTAATTTTGTTCTTCAACGAACAAAGTAATTTTAAAGTTTTCTTGGGAAAAATGTTGTTAAATTTTTCCGCAAGAATTTTCATCGTTTGTGTTGTTACTGATGAAAGTAAATTTTCACCAAGTTCGTGTAAATAAAGTCCGTTTTTTTTGGGTTTTCTTGTCTTTTGATAAGGGTCATCCTCAGTTGTGAGGTTATGTTTATCTTTAAGACACCTTTCCTTGTTGGGTTTATTTTTCATTGCAAGGAATTTTTTCTTAGCTAATAAGAAGTATGGTAAATATTTTTTGTATAATTGGAATTTGTTTGTTATTAAAATTTACATATTCAAGGGCATCTATATATCAACCTGAGATGTCCTGCAGAGGAATCTGTGATAGAGTAGATAAAATAACTCATATTTGGAATAATTTATAATTTTAACTTTTTTCTTATAATATTTATTTTTTTTCTCAAAAATGCTTAAGTTTATTAAAAAATTTTTGAACGTACCTTTAAATTATTAACAATCATACGCATCAAAGTCCATAATTAAAAATAGTCATACGCACCACGTTGTTCAAAAATGCATATTTCATGTAAGTTAAGGCCATAAAATACCTAAAGGTCTCAAAAATAATTTCATATTCAAGCAAAAATTTTTTAATAAATTGTCGTAATATTTTTTCTAACAATTTTCATTTTTGCAAAATTTTCTGCCGAGCTCAAAAATGTTTTTCGTTTGAAATTATCATAAAAATTTTGGAAGTTATAGGCAAATTACCAAACGTACCTCAAAATAATTAACAATCATACGCATCAAAGTCCACAATTAAAAATAGTCATACGCACCATGGTTCGTTGTAGCCTTTTATGAGTACGATACGTCAAATGCATTCTCCGATTAACATTTTTCATGCTTCGAACTTAAATTTAGGGCAAATAATTCCGAAAGGCCTCAAAATTGATTTCCCTATTAAATTTTTTTTCCAAAAACGTTTTTAAATGCATTTCTCATTCGAAGTTTATTCAATAATATTTTTTCTTGTAATTTTGATTTTTGCGCAATCTTCTGGTGAGTTCAAAAATGTCTCAGGGTTGAGAATATCTTAAAAATTGTAGAACTTATGGGCAAATTACCCAAAGTACCTCAAAATTATTAACAATCATACGCACTATTGTTCGCAATTAATAATAGTCATACGCACTATGCTTCTGAGGTATTTTTATGAAGAATACGCGTTCAATGGATCCTTTAGTTACCAGATTTCATATTCGGAACTAGAGTTGAGGAACCAAAAATTCCGAAATACCTCAAAAAAAAACTAAATTATAATTTCGGCAAAAACTATTATGAAGTTCTTATTTACCTTGAGTTTTTGTGAATTAATATTATTTCATTTAATTTATATTTTTTGCAATATTCTGCTGATCTCAGAAATGCCTCAATTTTTAAAATATCTTCAAAATTATTGAAGTTATGGCCAAATTACCAAGATTACCTCAAAATTAATAACAATCATACGCACCATTGTCCACAATTAAAATAAAAATATTTATATTCATCATGCTCCCTAGAGATTTCTATGGAGAATATACGTCGACAATATACGTAGACAATCTGATTGACTTATTACATATTTGGAGCTTGAATTAAGACCATACAGTTCCGAAGGTATTCATAATTAATTTAATATCAATATTTTCGAAAGGACTTTTTTGAATTTCATTTCACAATTGAGATATATTCAGTAAATTGTTTTTTATAATTTTCAATTTTGCGCAATCTTCTGCTGAACTCAAAAATGCCAATGGTTTAAAAATATCTTAAAAATTATTTGAGTTATGGGCAAATAAATAAAGGTACCTCAAAATTAAAATAATGCACATTATCAACAACCTCTTCTTTAATGTCATTTCACATATGATTTTTATTCTGTAATAAATTTTCTTGTAATTTTGGTTTTTGCGCAATCTTCTGCTGAGCTCAAAAATGCCTCACGTTTTAGAATATCTTAAAAATTGTCGGAGTTATGGGCAAATTACCAAAGTAACCTCAAAATTAATAACAATCATGCGCTCCAGTGTCCACAATTAATAATACTTATAGGCACAGTATTCAATGGAAATTGAAATGAAGAAACGATCTACTATATAATATAGATTGTGCGACGTAATCTACCACATAGTACATATAATCTTTCCTGGTCCAGGGACAATGATGCGTATGATTATTATTAATTTTGAGATAACGTTAGTAATTTGCCTATAATTCCTACAATTTTGAAGATATCTTCAAAATCGAACCATTTTTGAGATCTGCAGAAGATTGATCAAAAATATAAATTCTGGATTCTAATTATCCTCCTTTCCTGGTCCAAGGACAATGATGCGTATGATTGTTATTAATTTTGAGGTAACTTTGGTAATTTGGCCATAACTTCTAAAATTTTAAAGATATTTTCCAAAATGAGGCATTTTTAAAATCTGCAGATAATTGCTAAAAAATTGAAATTCATTTTTTTTATTTCCCTGATTCCCTTAAACATTAGAAACCTCTTTTTATCTACTATTTGTTGCAGCCAATGGTGCGTATGATTGTTATTTATTTTGAGGTAACTTTGGTAAATTGCTTATAACATCTACTATTTTTAAGATATTTTCAAAATCAAACCATTTTTGGAATCAGCAGAAAATTGCACAAAAATAGAAATTCTGTTTTCTCCTAATTTCCTTGCCTTTCCCTTAAAAATCCCTCTTGTTATCATCCGACTAATACCAAGAAAAATGACCAGTTGTCAATACACAATATTTTCAAAACAAAATCATTTTTGAGATCAGCAGAAGATTGCACAAAAATAGAAAATATATTTCTTCATTCTCCTGATCCTCCTCCTCTTACCTTTCCCTTTAAAAACCCCTTGTTATCGACTTTTGGTTGCGGACAATGGTGCGTATGATTGTTATTAATTTTGAGGTAACTTTGGTAATTTGCCCATATCTCCTACAATTTTAAACATATTTTCAAAATCAAACCATTTTTGAAATCCGCAGAAAATTGCACAAAATTACAAATTCTGCATTCCTCTGATCTCTTTAACTTTCTCGATAAAAACCTCTTGTTATCATGCGACCAATACCAAGAAAAATGTGTTAAGTTAATTACCAGCTGTCATTACATAGACATTCCTACACATATACATACCTATACATCCTCTGCAATGTTTTGTATTGTAGTTGTTGTTGCTGCTGTCGTTGTTTACGAAACGAGTCAATTGAAACCCAACAATTTATGGGGAATTTTTAATTAAACGTTAAATGAGTGCAGCTTGTGCTTGTAAGGATATTCTGTTTGATGATGTGGCTGATACTGGTGTTCTCATTTTGCTGTTATAGCAACAACACCAGCTACAAGACCTGTTATGTTCAATTTTCAGGATAATATCACAACACGCACACACACAGAGTACAAATTGTCAGGATAATTATATGCATAGCAAAACACAAGTTTATTCAAATATCAAAATTAAAAAATAGAGAGGGTATGTTAAGGCTCGTCAGGAAATTTGGGAATTTGAAACGAATATAAAAAAGAAAGTCCAAAGGTCAACAATTCGGAAAATATTTAAAAGAGAATTTGAATATATAAATCTGATTCCATAGGTCCATATATCCTCCATACTTAGGAGTGTAAACACTTTATTGTATCGGAAATTAATTGCGTCATATAGATCCATATTTCGATCCTTTAATGAGATTTTAAAACTCATTTAATTTCCTCCTCATTCATTGCGACTGAAATTCATTCTACCCTGATTTTCCCTGTTTTTTATACCCTTCACCACACTGTGGTACAGGGTATTATGTCTTTGTGCATATGTTTGTAACAGGCAAAAATAATCGAGATAGACCCATGGTTCCTTTTGAGAATATGCATAGAATCACTTTCTGAGTCGATTTATGCATGTCCGTCCGTCCGTCCGTCCGTCCGTCTGTCCGTCTGTCCGTCTGTCTGTCCATGTTAAATTGTAAACAAAGTACAGGTCGCATTTATGATCCGAATTGGATGAAATTTGGCACAAGTCACTTATTTGGCCCAAGGACGAACCCTATTGAAATTGGGAAAAATCGGTTCAGATTTAGATATAGCTCCCATATATATATTTAACCGATTTAATGTAAACGGTCCCTATATATCTTTCGATTTGCACGAAACTTGGTACAGCCTAATCATTTAGGTCTAGAATGATGTCTGCCAAGTTTCGTGAAAATCGGTCCAGATTTAGATATAGCTCCCATATATAGTTTCGTCCGATTTCATGTAAATGGTGCACCAAAGTCCCTATATATCATTCGATTTGCACGAAATTTGGCATAACGTAATGAATTAAGCCTAGAGTGATGTCTGCCAAGTTTCGAGAAAATCGGTTCAGATTTAGATATAGCTCCCATATATAGTTTCGTCCGATTTCATGTAAATTGTGCCCCAAAGTCCCTATATATCTTTCGATTTGCACGAAATTTGGCATAACGTAATGAATTAAGCCTAGAGTGATGTCTGCCAAGTTTCGAGAAAATCGGTTCAGATTTAGATATAGCTCCCATATATAGTTTCGTCCGATTTCATGTAAATGGTGCCCCAAAGTCCCTATATATCTTTCGATTTGCACGAAATTTGGCATAACGTACTGAATTGAGCCTAGAATGATGTCTGCCAAGTTTCGTGAAAATCGGTCGTGATTTAGATATAGCTTCCATATATAGTTTCTCCCGATTTTAGGTAAATGGTGCACCAAAGTCCCTATATATCCTTCGATTTGCACGAAATTTGGCATAACGTACTGAAGTGAGCCTAGAGTGATGTCTGCCAAGTTTCAAGAAAATCGGTCCAGATTTCTATATAGCTCCCATATATACTTTCGTCCGATTTCATGTAAATGGTGCGCCAAAGTCCCTATATATCTTTCGATTTGCACGAAATTTGGCATAACGTACTGAATTGAGCCTAGAATGATGTCTGCCAAGTTTTGATAAAATCGGTTCAGATTTAGATATACCTCCCATATATAGTTTCGTCCGATTTCATTTAAATGGTGCCCCAAAGTCCCTATATATCTTTCGATTTGCACGAAATTTGGCATAACGTACTGAATTGAGCCTAGAGTGATGTCTGCAAAGTTTTGATAAAATCGGTTCAGATTTAGATATACCTCCCATATATAGTTTCGTCCGATTTCATTTAAATGGTGCCCCAAAGTCCCTATATATCTTTCGATTTGCACGAAATCGTTCTGAATTAAGCGTAGAGTGATGTCTTCCAAGTTCCGAGAAAATCGGTCCAGATTTAGATATAGCTTCCATATATAGTTTCGTCCGATTTCATGTAAATGATGCACCAAAGTCCCTATATATCTTTCGATTTGCACGACATTTGGCATAACGTACTGAATTGAGCCTAGAATGATGTCTGCCAAGTTTCGTGAAAATCTGTCCTGATTTAGATATAGCTCCCATATATAGTTTCGCCCGATTTTAGGTAAATGGTGCACCAAAGTCCCTATATATCCTTCGATTTGCACGAAATTTGGCATAACGTACTGAATTGAGCCTAGAGTGATGTCTGTCTTGTTTCGTGAAAATCGGTCCAGATTTAGATAGAGCTTCCTTTTATTATAGATTGATTTTAAGTAATTGATGCACCAAGGAACCAATAGGCTGATAGGAACAAAACTTTCTGAAATTAGTATAACCTAACCTGTGACAAGTTTGTTTGAAATCGCCTAATATTTTGATAGAGCTTCCATATATATTTTCGCCCGATTTCAAGTAAATTGGGCATCAAACTCCTCATGTTAGTCAGATTGAAATCAAATTTTGCACAACTTACAAAATTGAGCATAGAA
This sequence comes from Musca vetustissima, assembly GCF_032173495.1. NCBI lineage: Eukaryota > Metazoa > Arthropoda > Insecta > Diptera > Muscidae > Musca > Musca vetustissima. The sequence continues at coordinate 27,665 of NW_026880080.1, forward strand.
TTACGTAGTTGCGTTTTGTAGAAGTACAGACATAGCCCAACGGATGACCTATTTATATTTGTTTGAAGTCGATTTACATACTTTATGGATAGATTTAGGTAGATTCACATTTAGATAAATATCACATATTTTATTTCATCCAATTTCATCTTAATAGTCCTGTTTAATATACCCATAGTGGTGAAGGGTATCATATAGTCGGCCCCGTCCGACTTTACTACTTTCCTTACTGGTTTTTCTTTTCAGCTTTGATTACATTATTTTGTAATAAAAATTTATACATATATGTACACCACATTGTCTCTCTCTCTGTGACTGTATGTCTGTTTGTTTGTAACATCATTTATATAGAATTACAATTTTTGTGCATTTAAGTTAATTTGGCCTCTTTGTTGTTGCTGTTGTAATCACAAAATGAAAAAGTCATTTTCACAACTTGATTATCAACTTAATTATTTTGTTGCAGGAGAATACAGAAAAAAAATATTTTACATTATTTTCCACAACATACAACAATTGTGGTGAAATTGTATTCGTTGGAATTCCCAACATATTCGCAGGACATTGTATGCATAATAGGATGTAATAGAGTTAATTAAAGACCTATCAATTTTATTGTAAACTCGATTTTATGAGATTTTTTGTGGGGAATTAAAATTAAAAAAATGTCATTGTTTGCATTTTAAACACAAGTGAATGATAATATTTAAAGAAAAAAACACAAGAATGTTTTTGAGGTATGTAGTAAACACTCCAGAGAGATTGGCAGAACCCTCATTAAGTGTAGTAATTGAATACGACTTTGAGATCTCTAAAAGTTTTGGGAAAATATTTTTTTCCTGTGCTAATTAGAAGGGTTTTGATTACGGGCCTAAATCTCCGGTAATTATTTATATTAGGTGTTCGATGTTAAGGAACAGAATATTCTACATCAAATTTCACTATAGGTCTCAGAACAAACGGAACTTGTAGCTATAATATTTATCTTCGAAATAGAGGCTCCAATTTGGAATAATTAAAATATAAATGAAATACTGATTTTGTTTAAGGTTAACTAAACAGGGTTCCGTTTTGAGGCGATTACTTCCCTTAATCTTAATTTTAGGGCTTAAATGTCAATGGTGGAAATATTCTATACAAAATTTCGCTATAGGTCACTGAATAAAAGAAATCTGTGTCTATAATATTTGTCCAGAAAATCGGGGGTGTCAATTTGGATAATTGACAAATATATGACTTTTGAGGTTAATTCGAAAAGGTTTTTGATTTGATACGATTACTACGGCTATTCTCCATTTTAGGGTTTCGATGTCAATTGTGGATATATTCTACATAAAATTTTATTATAGGTCTCAGAACAAATAGAATCTATAGCTACAATATTTAACATAAAAATATAGGTTACAATTTACATAATAGGAAAATGACATTAATTTTTTAGGTTATTTTCATAGGTTTCAGTTTTGAGCCGATTTCTCCTATTATACATTGTTTTAGGGTTTAGATGACAATGGAGGAAATATTCTACACAAAATTTGACTATAGGTCTCAGAACAAACGAAATTTGTAGCTATACTATTTATCTTAAAATTAGGGCTTTCAATTTGGAGTAATTAAAAAATAAATTAAAAACAGATTTTTTAAGGTTAACTAAACAAGTTTCCGTTTTGATCTGATTTCACCCATTATATATCATTGTAGGACTTAGATGTCAATGATGGAATTATTCTACACAAAATTTCATTATGGGTCACCGAATAAAATAAATATTTATCTATAATATTTCTCAAGAAAATCGGGGTGTCAATTAAAATAATTGACAAATTTATGATTTTTAGGGTTAATTCCAAAAGGTTTCAGGTTTCAAATGATTTCTCCCATTATCCGTCATTTTAGGACGTAGATCCCAATGGTGGAAATATTCTACATAAAATTCGACAATAGGTCACCGAAGAAACGAAATCTGTAGCTACAATATTTTACCAACAAAATATAGGTTACAATTTTCATAATAAAAAACCAGTAAGGAAAGTAGTAAAGTCGGACGGGGCCGACTATATGATACCCTTCACCACTATGGGTATATTAAACAGGACTATTAAGATGAAATTGGATGAAATAAAATATGTGATATTTATCTAAATGTGAATCTACCTAAATCTATCCATAAAGTATGTAAATCGACTTCAAACAAATATAAATAGGTCATCCGTTGGGCTATGTCTGTACTTCTACAAAACGCAACTACGTAATTCTATGCTCAATTTTGTAAGTTGTGCAAAATTTGATTTCAATCTGACTAACATGAGGAGTTTGATGCCCAATTTACTTGAAATCGGGCGAAAATATATATGGAAGCTCTATCAAAATATTAGGCGATTTCAAACAAACTTGTCACAGGTTAGGTTATACTAATTTCAGAAAGTTTTGTTCCTATCAGCCTATTGGTTCCTTGTGCATCAATTACTTAAAATCAATCTATAATAAAAGGAAGCTCTATCTAAATCTGGACCGATTTTCACGAAACAAGACAGACATCACTCTAGGCTCAATTCAGTACGTTATGCCAAATTTCGTGCAAATCGAAGGATATATAGGGACTTTGGTGCACCATTTACCTAAAATCGGGCGAAACTATATATGGGAGCTATATCTAAATCAGGACAGATTTTCACGAAACTTGGCAGACATCATTCTAGGCTCAATTCAGTACGTTATGCCAAATGTCGTGCAAATCGAAAGATATATAGGGACTTTGGTGCATCATTTACATGAAATCGGACGAAACTATATATGGAAGCTATATCTAAATCTGGACCGATTTTCTCGGAACTTGGAAGACATCACTCTACGCTTAATTCAGAACGATTTCGTGCAAATCGAAAGATATATAGGGACTTTGGGGCACCATTTAAATGAAATCGGACGAAACTATATATGGGAGGTATATCTAAATCTGAACCGATTTTATCAAAACTTTGCAGACATCACTCTAGGCTCAATTCAGTACGTTATGCCAAATTTCGTGCAAATCGAAAGATATATAGGGACTTTGGGGCACCATTTAAATGAAATCGGACGAAACTATATATGGGAGGTATATCTAAATCTGAACCGATTTTATCAAAACTTGGCAGACATCATTCTAGGCTCAATTCAGTACGTTATGCCAAATTTCGTGCAAATCGAAAGATATATAGGGACTTTGGCGCACCATTTACATGAAATCGGACGAAAGTATATATGGGAGCTATATAGAAATCTGGACCGATTTTCTTGAAACTTGGCAGACATCACTCTAGGCTCACTTCAGTACGTTATGCCAAATTTCGTGCAAATCGAAGGATATATAGGGACTTTGGTGCACCATTTACCTAAAATCGGGAGAAACTATATATGGAAGCTATATCTAAATCACGACCGATTTTCACGAAACTTGGCAGACATCATTCTAGGCTCAATTCAGTACGTTATGCCAAATTTCGTGCAAATCGAAAGATATATAGGGACTTTGGGGCACCATTTACATGAAATCGGACGAAACTATATATGGGAGCTATATCTAAATCTGAACCGATTTTCTCGAAACTTGGCAGACATCACTCTAGGCTTAATTCATTACGTTATGCCAAATTTCGTGCAAATCGAAAGATATATAGGGACTTTGGGGCACAATTTACATGAAATCGGACGAAACTATATATGGGAGCTATATCTAAATCTGAACCGATTTTCTCGAAACTTGGCAGACATCACTCTAGGCTTAATTCATTACGTTATGCCAAATTTCGTGCAAATCGAATGATATATAGGGACTTTGGTGCACCATTTACATGAAATCGGACGAAACTATATATGGGAGCTATATCTAAATCTGGACCGATTTTCACGAAACTTGGCAGACATCATTCTAGACCTAAATGATTAGGCTGTACCAAGTTTCGTGAAAATCGGTCAAGATATATAGGGACCGTTTACATTAAATCGGTTAAATATATATATGGGAGCTATATCTAAATCTGAACCGATTTTTCCCAATTTCAATAGGGTTCGTCCTTGGGCCAAATAAGTGACTTGTGCCAAATTTCATCCAATTCGGATCATAAATGCGACCTGTACTTTGTTTACAATTTAACATGGACAGACAGACGGACAGACGGACAGACGGACGGACGGTCGGACATGCATAAATCGACTCAGAAAGTGATTCTATGCATATTCTCAAAAGGAACCATGGGTCTATCTCGATTATTTTTGCCTGTTACAAACATATGCACAAAGACATAATACCCTGTACCACAGTGTGGTGAAGGGTATAAATACATTTATTTTTAGGTTATTTTGATAACATTCAGGTTTGAACCGATTTCTCCCGTTATACATCATTTTAGGGCTTGGATGTCAATGGTAAAACTATTATACATCAAATTTCACTATGGGTCATGGACCAAAAGAAATCTGTGGCTATAATGGTTGTTAAGAAAATATGGGTGTCAATTTGAATAATTGACAAATGTATGATTTTTGAGGTTAATATCAAAAGGTTTTAGGTTTGATACGATTTCTCCCGTTATTCTTCATTTGGGGGGTTTGATATCAATGGGGAAAATATTCTACACAAAATTTCACTATGGGTCGCGGAACAAAGGAATTCTGTAGCTACAATATTTATCCTAAAAAATAGGGGTAAAAATTTGAATAATTATTAAATTAAACTTTTTTGGAGGTTATGTTTTCATTTTGTGCCCATTTCTCCCCTTAATCTTCACTTTTGGGTTTGGATATCAATGTAGGAAATATTCTACATTAAATTCCACTATAGGTCACCGAACAAACGAAATCTGTAGCTATAATATTTATCTTAAAAAAATAGGGGTTCGAACTTACATAATAAAAAAGGAATATTATTTTTAGGTTATTTTGATCATCTTTAGGTTTAGACCGATTTCTTCGATTATCCTCCATTTAAGGGCTTCGATGTCAATGGTGGAAATATTCTACATCAAATTTCACTATAGGTCACCGAACAACCCAAATCTGTATCAATAATATTTAGTGATGAAATAGCGGTATCAAATTTTCTCTTAGAAAAATTATTTGTGTTGCTCACATATTTACAAACATATTTCCAATAATATTACAATTTTTTTTATAATTAAATACAATTCATGTTTATTAATTATTAATTTTTCTTTTCACATATTTTTTATAACAAAATTTCATAATAATTTTTTTCTTCTTCTTTTTAATTTCTTTACAATTGTTTTTTTTTCTTAATGAGATGATTTTCCAAAAATCGAAATAATAAATAAATAAATTACCAACAACAATGTACGTATGTATGTACGAGAGTATTCAAGGCATTTCGAACAACTACAAAAGTCAGCCAGCCTTTGAAGGTGATATAACTTGGTCCACAGAAATCACACACACACAAACACCCACACATGGAGCGCATCACAACAATTAGGGTATCTAGAAATTCCGTTAAGATATTTCAGCTATGAATGGTAGATATTGTGACAATCGCAATTGATTTGAAAACTCCCATTTGTCATTTACTTGCCAAGGGTGGTGTGGTTTTGGTTGCCTGCACCGCCGCCATTAGTGGTGAGGGCGACTCATCTGCCAAATGTGATGCATTTGCTGGTGTCTTTGTGGTGATGGTGCTGCTGCTGTTATTAAGATAATTCAATGGCAAGGATTTAGTTGAGTTAGATGATAACGTTGCGGATGTGGCGGAGGAGCACGATGAGGAGGATGCTGATGATGTGGTAGAGGTGGCGGTTGATTTTAAAATATGGACGGATACAGATGATTGTGTGGCATTTGATTTCTTATCATTAATTGCAGTTGGATGTTGGTTGGCATCCGCCGCTGGTGTTGTTGCAGCTGCTGGTGATGTTGTTGTTGTTGCTGTTGCATTACGTTGTGATAATTTTGGTATTTGAAATTTGGAATTTAAACCTTTCATAAAACCCTCCATATTGGCGGCCATTGTGGGCGAGGCATAATGTAAGATTTTCAACATATCCGCCTGATGATCTAATAGAGAGGCCGGCTGGGAATGTGATGATGAGGTGTAGGGGGTGGGCAATGCCGGTGAGGTGGAAGCACTGTGTGATTTCTTCGATGAAGATGATTTCCTTGAATAATCACCAAATGAATTTGTACTGTGACTTTTAGATAAACCAAAACCGCTTGATGAGGAGGACGATAACCCTGATGATGATTTTGTACTAAGACTCCCGGAGGAATTGGATTTTTGAAAGGTATGTTTTGTCGATGATGATGTGGATAAGGATGATCGTGAAGATGTTGCTCCCGACGAAGATGATGATTTCTTTGAGGCCGGTCCACTGGACACACCAGGTTTTAAACCCGTATGAGCCTTTTTACTGCTGGAACTTGAACTTGAGCCATGTCTGGAAGGCGATGACGTGCGCTGTGAGGATTTCAAAGAGGATTTACTAGAGCTGGAATTACCGGATGATGACGAGGTTGCTGTGCTGCATGTGGAGGAAGAAACCTTGGATATCGATGAACTGGTTTTATTGATGGTCATTTTTAGACCCTCTTGACTTGTCTTAACCATATATTCATTATTGCTATTCGGGTTAGAATTACTATTCGACGACGACGACGACGAAGAACTGTGTTTCATTTTCCCCAGCCTCTCCTCACTGATGCCAGGGTGAGACATTGGCGCTGCCTGTGATCGTGGCTGCTTGTTGTTGCTGATTTTGTCCGACGACCGCTCCAAGTCCACCGGCACCTGCAACGCTGGCGATTTGCATATTGTTGCTGCTGTTGTTGCTGTAGCTGGTGTCGACGTCATCAAACTAACCTGACAAAGGCGAGATCAGAAAGGGGGAGAATACCCAGGGTACATCCAAGAGTAGATAGAAAACAAATTAATTGGTGATGATGGTACAGAGGAAGTGGTGGAAGAAGCAGAGACGCCAAAAAAAGAACAAGAAAACAAATATTTTTGCATTGATAATCAAAAATGTACAAACATATATATTTAAATTAAAACACACAACAAATAAATGTAATCTAATAAGGCATGCAGAATATAAAATTTCAAACAACCAAAAAAACAAAATTCTCTAATTTGAGGTTATGTGCATTTTTTGTTTTTAATTGGCCATCGAACACACATTCGCACTCACAATTATAAAAGAATTAAATGCAATTGGTATTTATTACAGTTATTTATACACTTTCACACACACACACACACGCACATTTTGGCATGCAAAACTATGTTTACAGACAAAAAAATGTGTTTGAGGTTATGTTTGCAATTTAAAGAGATTTAAAAAATTTGTTGTGAATTTTTGTTTTTATAATTTTTTTATAAAAAAATAGTGTTGTTTACATATTCGATACATTTCCAGCATTCCTGACCTTTTACAAATAAGGTCAATTACTAAATTTCAATTTCATAATAAAAAGAAAAAATACTTACCTTGGCCCTTCTTCTTTAAATGCTGGGAGGTGTGGGTTGTTGTTTTTTTTACATTTACAATTTATTTAATACTTACGTAAGGGCTTTAATATTAAAGAGAGCAAATTTACCAGCATGAGAAGTCAAATAAACTAAAAATTTCGACAAAAATTTAATTTGACCTAACCTCAAATTTTTCTAACCTAACCTCAATTAGGAAAACATGCTTAATTACTTGTACATAATAATTATATGTAGGCTATAAAGCAATTTTGATGATCTTATGGAACATAATTAACTAAAATTTCTGCAACTTTTTTAATTTGACCAAACCTCAAATTTTTCTAACCTAACCTCATATATTTTTAACCTAACCTCAAATACAAAAATATCTTTAATTATTTATCAATAATAATTCTATGTGAGCCATTGAGCTAAATTTTCATCTAAAAGAGCGGAATAATCCAACATGTCTGTATTTTTTTTTAATTTGACCTAACCTCAAATTTTTCTAACCTAACCTCAAATAGAAAAATATGCTTATTTATTCATCCATAATAATTCGAATTAGGATATAAAGCAATTTTATGATCTTATGGAACATAATAAACTAAATTTTGTGTCACTTTTTTTAATTTTACTTAAACTCAAATTTGCCTATCCTAACCTCAAATACAAAAATATCCTTAATTATTTATTAATTATAATTCTATTTTTCATCTTAAGGAGCGGTATAATCCAAAATGTCTGTATTTTGTATTGCCATAAAGCAGAGCAAACCTGCAGAGCAAATCTGCGAACTTTTTAAACAGACCTAACCTCAAATTGTTCTAACCTAACCTAAAATAAGAAAATTATTCGTAATTATAAATCCAAAAAATGTTATTTCTAAACTATTGGAAAATCTTTTTGTAAATCAATGTCTAATAAAAAACTGTTAAAATGTCCAAAGTTTTAAAAACCAATTAAAAAATGATCATACTTTGCAAAACATTATTTAAAAAATAATATCCCAGAAAAAAAATATTTAAAAAAATCCCTAAGACTTTGTAAAGCCCTCAAGGAATATTTTTAAAAATCGTATTTTTTATTTTGATTTTAAAAGCCAATGCCTCTGGACCTTGAAAAAATATTTTTAAAAAATTTTAAAGTCACACGCCTCTGGATCTTAAAAAATATTTTAAACATTTTTTCAAGACCCACGCCTCTGAAAGGCCTTTCAAAACATATTTTTAAAAAATCCACGCCTCTGAAAGGTCCTTGAAAAAATATTTTTGAAAATCCACATCTCTGAATGGTCCATAAAAACTCACTTACGTAGCTGGAGATGTTGATTTCTACTTGGTCTTTCCATCTAATTCATGGCCTTCTCCTTCTACGGGAACCATCATCAGTAGGCTCGCTTTTATATGCCTTTTGAGCTCGAACATTCTCATTCATTCGCACAACATAACCTAGCCATCGTAATCGCTGCAGCTCAATACGACTGACTATGTCCGCGTATAAATTGTAAAGCTCGTGGTTCATTCGACGCCGATATTCACCTTCGACGCAGATCAGTCCGTAGATCTTTCGGAGAATTTTTATTTCAAACACCCCAAGAGCTGCCTCATCTGCTTGCGCAAGTACCCATGCTTCAGATCCATATAACAGCACAGGTAGTATCAGCGTCTTGTAAAGGGTGAGTTTGGTCTGGCGGGAGATGGCCTTGTTTCTAAACTGCTTACTTAGACCATAGTAGCATCTGTTGGCCATCACAATCCTTCTCCGAATTTCAAAAGTGATGTCATTCGTTTTATTTATTGCGGTATCAAGGTATAAAAAATCTTTAACTACATCGAAGCTGTAGTTATCAAGTTCCACAGTTGGCAGGAGTCCACTGTACGTCTTGCGCGTTGATACTATCAGCTTGGTCTTCCCGCCGTTTACTGCCAGATCCACTTTGGCAGACTCCTTCTCAATTTGTTCAAAGTTGGCTGTTTCCGCACTCCGTGTTCGACCCATTATGTCGATGTCATCGTAGGCGTAGGCGAGTAAAATGTGTTTTTTGGTGTACAGAGTGTCATTTCTGTTCACCTTTGCGTCTCGTATGACCTTTACCAGCAGGATGTTAAAAAGATCACACGACAAACTGTCACCTTGTCTGAATCCTCGTTCGGTATTAAAGGGCTCCGATAGGCCCTTCCGAGTTTAACTGCTGACATTGTGCCACTTAAAATTATCTTGGATAGCGGTATTATTTTTGCAGGAATGCCGATCGTAGACATGGCTTTAAACACCTCTGAACGGATAGGGCTTTCGCGAATGCGGCTTTATAGTCGACGAATATGTGGTATGATCACACGACAAACTGTCACCTTGTCTGAATCCTCTTTCGGCATCGAAGGGCTTCAATAGGACCTTTTCGACTTAACTGCAGACCTTGTGCCACTTAAAGTTATCCTGAATAGCCGTATTCATTTTGCAAGAATGCCGAACGTAGACATGGCTTTAAACACCTCTGAATGGATAGGGCTGTCGAATGCGGCTTTATAATCGACGAATAAATGGTTTTGGGGTATCTTCTTTACCGCCACTATTTGATACCATAAGCTTTTCAAAATGCTCCTTCCAGATCCTCAACACGCTGTCTGTATCTGCCACCAGGTTTCCCTCTTTATTTCTACAGGAGGATATGCCTGCACCAAAGCCTTCGGTTTGGTGTTTTACCCGTTGGTAGAATTTTCGGACTTCATTCTGACTCTCGATTTGCTCATGCTCACGTTTTTCTTGTTCCTAAAAACAACTTTTAAAAAATCTGCGCCCTGAAAGTTTCCCAAAAACTAATTTTAATTTTTTAGGAACCTTTCAGAAGCCTGGTCCTGAAAGGTTCCAAAAACTATTTTTAAAAAAATCCACGCCTTTTAAAGGTCTTTAAAAACTACTTTTAAAAAAATCCACGCTCTTAAAGTTCCCTAAAAACTACTTTTAAAAAAATCCACGCTCTTAAAGTTCCCTAAAAACTGCTTTTAAAAAATCTATGCCTCTGAAAGTTCCCTCAAAACTGCTTTAAAAAATCTATACCTCTTAAAGGTCTCTAAAAACTACTTTTAAAAATCCACGCCTCTTAAAGGTCTCTAAAAACAACTTTTAAAAAATCCACGCTCTTTAAAAAAATCCAGGCGTCTGAAAAGTCCCTAAAACTGCTTTAAAAAAAACAAGCCTCTGAAAGATCCCTAAATGCTACTTTTACAAAATCCCGCGCCTCGGAAAGGTCACTAAAAACTACTTTTAAAAAATCCGCACCAGTGAAAGGTAAAGTAGTGAAAAACTACTTTAAAAAAATCCACTCCTCGGAAATGTCCATAAAACTACTTTAAAAAAATCCACTCCTCGGAAATGTCCATAAAACTACTTTAAAAAAATTCACTCCTCGGAAATGTCCATAAAACTACTTTAAAGAAAATCCACGCCTCGGAAAGGTCCTTCAAAAAAATATTTTTAAAAAATCCACGCCTCTGAAAGGTTCTTGAAAAAAATGTTTAAAAAAAATCCACGCCTCGAAAAAAAATATTTTTAAAAAAATCCAAGCATTTAAAGGGTCCTTGAAAATTAAAAATTCCAATAACAACAAGCATGCATTAGTATAACTCAGTGTATTACAATGGCCAAATAATGTGGATCATAACTTGAATAAACTACCACAATACGACAAAAGTATCCGGAAAAACTAGCAACTATTTTGGTGGCAGAAAAAATAACAACAATAAAAAAAGGAAACACATCAAAGCTAATGGTGTTAAACAAACTACAAGTAAAAGCTTTTAATAGGAACAAAATATTTTGTTTATATATATTTTTGTCATTTAATTTAATTATTATTAATTATTTTAGTTGTTGTACATAAAAATCAATTTAGGAATCAATTAAGGCTATAGCAAAAGAAAAATGCAAACTAAAAGAACAATAATAAAATATATACCAATACAAAATAAAATTACAAAAATACCAAATACATTCTGGAAGTGTAAATTTGGAAATAAGAGTGGGGTGGGTGGGGTTAGCTATCTAGTAGGAATGCAAGCAAATGCAAATGCAACAAAAAGAGGTAATAGCAACAAAATACCAACAAAAAAAAAGAAGTGTTGTTGTTGTGGTTTTTGTTTTGTCTTGTTAAACTGTAATAAGGTGACTTACCGCAGTGGTAACACCTTTACGCATGGCCGAATTCAAATCTAAACCCGAAACGGAATTCGAACTGCCGGCAGTATTAAATGCTGGTGCTGCGGACTGCGACATTAGATTTAGGCTGGGAACCGATTTCATTTGTTGCTGTTGTTGTTGTAATTGAGCAGAAGAAGAATTGAGACCCATGCTGGATTTAACAGCTGCCGCAGCGGCAGATTTTACAGCGGCCACCAGATTTGTATTACCCGCTACGGATGATATTGAAGATCCACCGGAAGAGGAACAGGACAACGAGGAAGAAGAGGACGAGGAGGAGGAAGAGGACGACGATGAGGAAGCGGAGTTGCCTGCATTTGAATTTGCCACCATTGAACGTACCAAGCCGGCACTGCTAAGTACCGCTGATGTCGAAATCGAAGAAGACCCTGTTGACCCCGATGATGATTTGTCACCTTTGGGACTGGCAGCTGCAGCACTTTTCAAAGTGGACATACTGGGCTTCCCCGACGAACCATGTTTAGGTGAATGGGTACCAAATGGCGACTTGGGGCTATTCGATGCGGTATTGTGTTTGGGACTGCTATAGACCGGTGAATGTTTGGGGCTTGGTCTGGCCGAGAGGGATGACCCCGCCACTGAGGAAGCCAATAAACCTCCAGATGAGCCTTTGGGCGAGGAAGAGGGTGAGGGAAATTTCCTTGACACGGCGCCTGCAGCATCTGCAGAACCGGCAGGTGAATTTTGCCGGGAAAAGATTTTCTCGGGTGGTCCCATGGGTGAGTCATCTCGGCGTTTTTTGCGTTTCTTATCCTTTTGACCATCCAGGGAGGAACCTTCCAGGGAACGTTTACTGCTCGATGATGAGGATGATAATAAAGAGGAGGAGTTGTTGGAGGGGCAGCTTGCGTTAGAATTGGAGTTCATAGACGAGGTAGTAATTGAGGAGCCTGCCGCGTTATACGAAGGTGAATTTGAGGGTTTCTTGTCTTTGTTATGGGCCGGAGATGCCACACCGCCGGCTGTGGGTCCCGCATTAATGGGTGTTATGGTAATTGTCGATGACCCCCCTGAATTTATGGGACTATTGGAAGCATTATTTGCCTGACCACCAGTCAAGGGTATGATTTCTATGCCACCGGTACGTTTAACATCCATGGGGGAGGAGGAGGCAGATGAGGTCATGGCTCCGCCTGTATTGGTATCACCCGCATTTATCGGCGTTATGCTAACCGTATTCTTTAGCCCTGTGGTTTTATCTTTCCATATATTTTTATATTTATCGGCAATTTCATTTTCTGCAATCTGTTGTTCCAATTGGTGTTGTTGTTGCGATTGTGTATGGCCCAAAGAGTTAATATCGAGATTAGATTGCATTAGATTGCTAGCAGCAGCAGCCATGGTATCAGCTGTTAAATTGCTTGTTAGGTTTGTATTTTGACTCTTTGGGCTCTCATGAAAATCCTCCTGCTTAATTTCATTTTTGTACTTTAGATAACCTGCGGCCGCAGCTGCAGCTGGCAGGCCCGTGGCTGTGGACATTTGGTTCATAAGACCTCCTGGCCTTTGTTGTTGTTGCTGTTGGTTAGTGGGTTCCATTTTAATATTAAGCCCCACAGCAGCCGAAGTGGACATACGCTGCATACCGCCACCAACACCACCTCCGCCGCCACCACCTCCTGGGTCATTTGTACCACCTCCGGTTATATTAAAATTTCCATATGCCGAGTGGGCTGCACCACCCATATTTCCCGAGACACCTGTCCCACCACCTGCAACTCCACCTCCACTGGGTCCACCAGCACCAGAAATATTGTTGCCACCACCCATACCATGAGTGGGTGTACCACCCATATTCCGCTGAAACATTTGCATACGTTCTTGATCCCAAAATTTTAGCAGGGCTCGTATTGTTACCGGTATCGATAGGCATTTCTGAGCTATGCTGGTCAATTTCATTGACAACATTTCATAGTTATGACTAATGCTATAAATGCTACATTGTGGCTTGCCAGAACGCAGATCAAATTCCACCGTGGCCATTGATTCTTCATAGGGATGTTGTAGGGCAACGGAAATTTGTTGAAATGATATGGCATTTACCTCCAGCACGGTGGTGGATTCTAAATCTGGAAAAAAGGAAAGAGGAGAAAAGGGGATTAGAAACTTTAAAATCGATTTAAAAATAAACAGAATAAAATTCTAGGTCGATCCGTCCGCTGAAATCTCGATAGAGATCGCAATAATATAAATGATAGAGCTCTGAAATTTTGCACAGACATTGCTAATACTTCCAGGATGTTTGATACTGCAAATGGGATATATCGGTCTACTTTTTGGTATAGACCCCATATAAGGGTACGCCCCAATATTCGGTATTTTGGGGAGATTGTGCAAGTTTATTTAACCAAATCGGCTGAAATTTGGTATTTTGGGTGATCAATGCATAGCGAATCTCCCTACAAAAAAATATTAATATTGGTCCAAATTTCGGGGTAGCTCCCATATAATGGTACCCCCAATCTTCGACATTTTGGGGACGTATTTCAACCGAATTGGCTGAAATTTGGTATTTTGAGTTCTCAATCTATAGTGAATCTCAGCACTAAAAATTATTAATATTGGCCCAAGTTTCAGGGTAGCTCCCATATAACGGTAGCCCCTAATATTCGGTATTTTGAGGTTATTGGGACGTTTTTTTCATCCGAATTGGCTGTAATTTGGTATTTTGGGTTCTCAAGGTATAGCAAATCTACGTACAAAAAATTATTAATATTGGCCAAGTTTCGGGATAGCTCCTATATATGGGTATCCTCTAATATTCGGTTTTTTGAGGTTGTTGGGTACAGTTTTCATCAGAATTGGCTGTAATTTGATATTTTAGATTCTCAGTGTATTGCGAATCTCCCTTCCAAAAATTATTAATATTGGTCCAAGTTTCTGGTACGCTCCCACATAACGATACGATTTGGTTAATGGTTGTCAAATCTCATAAGCAAAAATTCCGCTCTTAAACTTACCCACTGCCACCTTAGCCTGGGGCCGTACACAACTCGCCAACAGGGAATAGAACAGAGCCATTTTTTTTAGAAATTCCAAAATTTTATGGACCTGTGAGGGCTCTGTGAATGGTACCGAGTGTATTAGGGTGGACTGAAAATATATTTAAAAATATAAATTACAAAAAATGCATAATTATTTAAATAATTTTTAAACTCACCTTCATCAGCTTATTCTCCGTAAAATAATAGCAATGCGTCTGATCCGGAAGATGTACGAACAACCCCTTTTGATTTGTCTTCGTCTGCTGTTCGGATGCCGTCTGAATAATTAGACTCATAATATTTGTAATTATCGGTGGTTTATTTTGCGATTCGAGAGCCGATGATGATGACATTGTTGGACTATTTTCATTACCAGCTGCGGGACACAAACCCATACCTCGCAGGGTGTTATAACAAACCGGTAGCGGTTTATTTAAACGTAAAACAAAAGTAGCCGGCAGCAACATTGAATTCATTTGAGTCAAGGGGGCAAATACCGGTACATCCATGCCGGTTTGAGGATCTTTTGAAAATGTCACTGTTGGCAAAATTTGTAATTTATTAGCCGAAGAAGCTTCCAGGTTAACCGTAACACTAAATCCTATCGATTTATTATTAAATGTATCCAGGGTAATGGGTTGCAACGTCTTATTTTCCACCGATATTAAATCATAGGGTGATACGAAATATACCAAACGCATTGGATGACCGCCACGGCGTTGCATTACAATACCCACAGCGGAATCTTGCAGCACTTGAGCGGCATCTTTTGAGAAATTTTGCATCTGGAAAATGTTATACAAATCTGTTTCCATGGCTTGCATGGCATCGTAGGCCTTGATTTTAACTTTCGATTCGGCATTTAGTTGATAAATCGAAGAGAACCCCTCCAGTTGGGCTGTAAAATCTGCAAAGTCACCACGATTTAAACAGTCGACCAATTCACTGCAGGACTGTTGTTCCACTTTGGATTCATGATGGACCTTTACATCTGTCAGCGAACCATTTGAGTCTAATAAAATCTCCAAATAAAACATATCCGTGGAAATGAAGAGGGCCTTTGAGTCATCGGAAAATTTCAAACTCAATTGACGCGAGAGACTTTCTAATCTCTCCACCAAACCTTGTCTCGAGGTGACCTTAATACAATGCTGCATATTGTCTAGACATTTTTGTAGATTTGCCTTTTCCACAGCATCCAAGGGATAACGTTTCTCCAACATTCCCATACGCATGGCCTTGGAGAGCTCCGGAAACGTCTTGTGCTGTGACGAATGGGAACGTATGCGTTCCATAAGTAATTCACGTTGCCATTGTTTATTTTTCTCCGCGGTGGCAGGCAGGTTGGAAAGCAAATTTGTTGTGCCTAAAAAATAAATGTATAAATATGGAAAAAATCTCCATAACCATATCCTGCCAGGCCAGACATACCTCCACCTCCTCCTACTCCAGTTATAGGCTTTATATTTAATGCTGCCATCTTGCTTTTTCACAAATACACAAAATAGCCTCAATATTTAGGCAAATTTCCAGAAGTTTTTGTATTTACAGGCACTGCTGCCTGTAATATTTACGTTTTTCTATTTGTTTGCACAATAAATGTTTAATTTTCTGGCAAAATTTCCATTGTAAAAATTAAATTAATTTATAATCTATATCTGCTGCTTGGCGTTGCTTGTGTAGTGTTGCAATGAACTAGGTTCAAATGAACGATTCTGTGAAATGAATCAATGGGAACTAGTTCCCAATGAAACGAATGAGGAAAGCGGAGAAAATTGGCGAAATATCGTTGTGTTTACGAATGAGTATGAGATATAAAGGCGATAAAGTATCAGCTGTAAACAACAGCTGATTGAATTGTATTCCGTGAAATGAACCGATGGAACTTTCTTTGTCTTCGTTTAGTTATAATTCGATAACACAAGGCAATTTCAAATATTTAATTGAATGACAATAGGCAAATCAGTGATTGTGCTAATCTAGGCATATAAAACAACATATTTGTATATTTACCTTGAGAATTATAAAATCTAGTTGTTTGGTGCATGTTTTCTATCTGCTTCAAACGATATTTACTGGAAATCGGAAGCCCAGTGAGGAAATAAAGGTAGTACACAACATGATATGCTTGGAGTTCGTCTTCGGACGGCTCACAAGAAGGACGTGATCTAAAAAGTTTAAGAAAGCATTATACGCCCTCGGGCTTAAAAATAGATTTTTTACAAAATGGCGGTTGTTAAGCGTTCGCCTAATTAACACGTGTTTTTTCGAATACGGATAACCTATAAAGTCCGAGTCGTTCAATGGAATCCGAACGGTTGAGGATTTCATTATCATTGGAATTATCCTAACGATTTGGTCAATTCACCAAGGAAATCAGTGTTTAAATTAAATGTATTTTGAAGGCTCGTAGACAAAGTCTACATAATCTGTGGTGGCGCTATTAATACTCGATAATCGGGAGGCGGGCCAATAACTTAAATAGGAAAAAAAACATGATATGCAACTCTGTAGTAGTGCCCTATTATAATTATATTCACATGCAAAGAGTGTTAAAGTACATTTACATATACTATTTTAAATCGACTCGATTAACGAAACCCAGAAATATACCCTAATTTTTTACACATGCCTTTAATCATGCCAATCAACTGATGTATACAATATTATTAATTTGAACCAAAAAATTATCGTACATTAGCTGCGTTGCATCTCATTATCATGATTTATAATAAACCCTGCCGCACGGTGATTTAAATTTGTATGATAAATCGTGGTAAATTCAGCCAGATTAGGAAAATAAACACTGATTCAGGCTTTAATCATTTTTAAATGTTATACGTAAATCCGCTTTTAATCGAGTTATCAGTTGCGCTATGTTGACCACATATTTATTGTGCCATGGAAATTATGCACTTTGGAAGTTAATCAAGTCATCAGCTGCGCTAAATGGACTACCTATATATTGTGCCATGATGTATACGCTATGTAAAAGTACATTTACATATACGATTTTAAATCGACTCGATTAACGAAATCCAGAAATACACCTTAATTGTTTACACATACCTTTAATCATGATCTATATGCCGATCAGCTGATGTTTGTTAGTATACATACAAAATCATTAATTTGCGCCAAAAATATTTGTTTACAATTTGAAAAAGAATAGAAGAATTACCACAATGGAAAGGTTTTTGCAATACTCTGATCGTTTGGAAAGTAAAAAAAAACACCTTTAATCATTATTAAATGTTATGGTGTTTTTACACGATATGTATTTTACATATTGCTGTCACTTTTTTGCATATGGAAATCGAACTCGTCATGTGAAACATACGGAAATTTCAATGTGTTAAAACGATATGCAATTACATATGTATTTTTTTTCCGAATAGGACGCGCTCTATTTTCGTATGTGAAACATAAGAAAATCAGCTGTTGGAAGTAAATATTTCAATTGCAAGTCAAAGAAAAAGATGAAAAGGCAACAATTACAAATTATTATTTCGTTTGTAGGTGTTTAATAAAAAAGATGTTGATTTAAGAAAAAATAAAAGTGATTTTTTTTGTTAAAGGTTATGTCATATGTAAAATACATATGCCGATTTGAACACAAAAATAAATGTTTTGTGTACGCCGCTAATTTTGACACACATAAGGAATTACATATGAATGAAATAAGTGACAGCACATATGTAAAATACATATCGTGTAAAAACACCATTATATGTAAATTTGCTTTAATTGACATTTGAGATCGGGTGGATTTCGTAAATCTAAATGTAGTCCTAGCAAAGACATAGAAACCGTAAAGACTCGACAAAATCCATTTTGACAAAATAGTTTATAAAAAAATATCCAGGGGGAATCAGGTACAACAGAGGCATGTTAACAATAAAAACGCCAATACAGTTCGTCCTCGGACGGCTCACAAGAAAGACGTGACCTTAAAAATTTTAAATGAGAATTACACGCCCACGGGCTTAAAAATAGATTTTTACAAAATGGCGGTTGTTAAGCGTTCGCTTAACTAACACGTGTGTTTTCAAATACGGATAACCTATAAAGTACGAGTCGTTCAACAGAATCCAAACAGCTGCGCATAAAATTTTTAATTTTCGTAAATTTAATAACAAAAGAAGATGCTTTTCGCAACTATGTGACTCCTTCGCAGTAGAAGAGTTCACTGATACACAAGGCTTAGAAAGTCTGAACATTGTGCTCAAATTCTTAAAGAAGATCGAAGTCAACCTGCAAAACACAAACCACCATCTATGGATAAAGTCAAATTCGTAGCTTAAGCTACATATGGAGACATGGCTCTGAACATTCTAATACCAAATAGGACGTGAGCCAAGGAGGAGAGGTGTTAATTGGAAAAAAAAACGCCAATACGCGATAATGTGTTTATAAATTGTAAATAAAATCGGAGATCTGCACTCAAAATATATTTTTTTATTTAATAAGCTTTAGATGTAGCATTAAAAACGTTTAATGTTGTTCTCTCTGTTGTTATGATATCGTAACAACAGAGAAAAATCCATCTGTTGGAAATTGTTTACGTATCAATTGTGCTATCTTTATACTTTTATGTCTTTGGTCCTAGTGTAGGTGTTATAGTACGTTTACATCGTACTGGACTTCGTTTCTCGATCGTTTCTCCTCGCATTCCAACTAAGTCAACCAGAAGGTGGAAGCTAGAAATAAAGTTCTGAAAAATGTTGATGGCACATCCTGGGGCAAGGACAAATAAACGTTGGTAACGACATACAAAGCCACGAACTGGACTTCTATCCTCAGTGATACACAATGGAGACCCTTGCAAACTACTCAAAATAATGCACTGCAAATTGCAACCGGGTGAGTCCAGATGACGAGCATCGATCACCTCCATGAGGATATCAGGATATTTTCTATTTTTTCTGTTCAGGAAGTAACTTTAACCAACAGCCAACACAAAATTTTTACTCGAGAAATTTGGCTGAGTAAAAATGGTAAACAGGAATGCCTACTTCTGATCAGATGTTATGTTGATTTTGAAATATTTACTAGATTTGCGTTCCCGAACTTTTATCTGTACTATTAAAAAGTACTGAAACAGACCAATAGTTGGACTGTTCCCGTACTGCAAGAATGTACAATTTTTACTACAATAACGAAATTTTAAAATACTTTTCTCGTTTTACTATGAAGAAATTTCAACTATCCATCCATGACTAACTGTATTTATTTGCTTGTCATGAACATCAGTCAAAAGTCGACTTACATATCCCTATTTTCCACGTGTTGACTCTTGAGCTTTCTTGCCCATAGCGCTTGGATGTTAGGAATTCTTTTATATTAATTATAATTATAAATTGACAAAAATATATAAAAATTAGTAAAATTATGAATTCACAAATATCCAAAAATTTGGGATGCAATCCTATTTCAAAATTTATCAAAAATGTGGATGATTTTTAGCAGTGAAATATGGAAAGAGAAAATGTAAGTTCGCTTCTGATTGATCAAATAATTCTTGATGGTTTATGTGAATTGCGCTGGATCTATATGGAGGAAGTGATAATAATTTCTTCCATATCGTTCCATCATTGTTTCTTATTAACATAACAAAATTTGTACTTCTTAAAGGTTATGTTGAAAACAATGGCTTAAATATGGAACCGCACATAAATTCTAAACTGTCGCTAATATGGCACTGGATGATGTTTGGAAATTCTGCATCAATTTAGCCGGGATTCTTCTATAGAAGCCAAAACCCGTAATAAGTTTACAAATGTGAGAATTATGGTAAGTGTTTATAACATATATAAAGCGATTTTATTTTATTTCCCAAGTTTTTATTTTTCACACATGAAGTTATTGAACACTGGCCATGAAAATATAAAATTCTTACTGAAGGAATTCATACTTCTCAATTTATGGGGCTTTATAGTGATCCATACAACTTGTATGATGCCCTTTGCAGTGTTAGGGGGAGTTTATGAGCAGGACCTAGCCATATTTTAATTGTTCACATTCCCAAGTCTCAACCTCATAATATCGAAAATATTTGACTTTTATGGGGAAAGTCTATAATACTCGAGTTATGGACCTGTATAAAAATCTGTAAAACTTGTAAGATACTATCTTCATGGTCAGAGGGACAACACTTCTTTCTGGTAAAAAATACAGTACCTAAATTTGAAACATCTTTTTTTTAATATGATGACACTTTTCATAACCCAAAACTGAATTCAAAATCTGATGAATTTATTTTACATGCATCACCAACTGAAGATAAATTTTATTTTATACAAAGTGTGTACATATATGATAACCGAAACTAATGTTATTTCCCCTCTTTAAATTGCAGGTTCTATGAGGAGCATTTTTCGCAGATGCCTGTCTAAACTCCTGCTAATTGCAAAAGGTAAATTATTGTTATTTAAAACTATTTTTGTTTTATTTGTACTTGCATAAAAGGATGACAATTTTCATAACCCAAAACTGAATTCAAACGCTGAATGAATTTATTTTACATGCATCACCAACTGAAATTTAAATGTTAATTTATAAAAATATATATTTTTGTACAGTATCTAATGTACTTTTCTTTTTTACTTTTAGCCTCAATGTAGGACAATCTTCCAATGGCATGATAACCAGAAAGATTCTTTCAACACTTCTTAAAAGAAAAGGTAAATTATATTTTTTTAATATTTGCTATTTTAGTAACTATTTAAAATGATGACAATTTTCATAACCCAAAACTGAATTCAACAGCTGATGAATTTATTTTACATGCATCACCAACTGAAGCGAAAATGTTCACTAATCTTTATTACTTTCTTAAAACAAAATCTAATGATATATTTTTTTCTTTTTTAATTTGCAGGTTTTATGTTGGGCTGTCTTCTAACGAAGTATCTCAATTGCAATCGAATTAAAAAGGTAAACTAATTTTTAAATTATTACGTTATTGGTAACCATATAAAAGGATGACAATTTTCATAACCCAAAACTGAATCTACTATTGAGGAATTTGTTTTACATGCATCACCAACTGATTTACAAATTCATACACATTTTTAGTCTACAATGTAATACCGATAAATTAATATTGGTTTTCTTTATTTTCTTGCAGAAATATAAACATATGTTTCGCTATGGTAACCAGGATAATAAATGCCCATAGGTATGTCTTTAATTCCCATCTAAATTATTTTTAACTGTTAATATTTAAGGATGACACATTTCATAACCCAAATCTGAATCAACAACTCTGAAGATTCCTTTTTTACATGCATCACCAACTGATATTAAAATCATGTAGATATTTTCTAATATTTGTATATACAAACTTTTAACCGAATTTCTTTTGTTTAATTTTAGATTTTCTTTAAATTTCTCAACAACAACAATATAGGCCCAATGGACAAAATTTTCCAGAGCCAATATCGTTATGGGATTTTCTTCATGGTACGTCTCTAATTATTATCGAAATTATTATTAAATATTAATATTTAAGGATGACACATTTCATAACCCAAATCTGAATTAAAAATTCTGAAGATTCCTTTTTACATGCATCACCAACTGACTGTAGAATTCTGTAATCCTTTCTAATATTTTTATATAAAAAAATTCTAATAGAATTCTCTATTTACAATTTCAGATGTTGGAAGAAATTATCTTAAAAGGGTCACCCTGGAAATTTTTTTGCCGAGGTAATATTTTAATAAAGATTTTATTTTTTTAATACATATTTAATTTATTTTCCAATTGATGACACAATACATAACCCAAATCTGAATAAAAAATTCTGAAGATTTTTTGTTTTACCATGCATCACCAACTGATTTTAAATCAATGAAGAAATTTTTAATATTTTCTATAGACAAAATTATAATCGAGTTCACTTTATTTAATTTCAGATTAAACTATATTTTTCTACTACTAAGGACAACTTTATCAAAGGAAAATATCGGTTTAAAGCTTGACCACTAGGTATGTCTCTAATCTCAATCGAAATATTTATTAAATATAAATATTTAAGGATGACAAATTTCATAACCCAAATCTGAATCAAAAACTCTGAAGATTCCTTTTTTACATGCATCACCAACTGACTGCAGCATGTTGAAAACATTTCTATTTTTTTTATAAAAATTATAATATAATTCTCTATTTTAAATTTCAGATTTTGGAAGAATTTCTCTTAAAAGGGTCACACTGGACAATTTTTTGCAGAGGTAATATTTTAATTGAAATTTTAGTTTAGTTTATTTTATTTATTTTTTTTTTTTTTTGAATCGCCCTTGATCCTATGGACTAGATTCTCGTATATGAAATAAATTGAAATTGATACTTATTTAATTATTTTCCAATTGATGACACAATACATAACCCAAATCTGAATTAAACATTCTGAAGATTTTTTGTTTTACCATGCATCACCAACTGATTTGAAAATCTTTAAATGTTTATTTTTAATATATTTATTTATGTACAAAATTATAACACAATTATTTTTATTTAATTTCAGATTTCATTCAATTTTCTCCAAAAGATGATAGTCAACAAAAAGATTGTTTGGAAAGGTAATTTATGAAATTCAAAAACAAATTATTTAAATACATATATTTTTTCAATTTCAAATTGATGACACATTACATAACCCAAATCTGAATTAAACATTCTGAAGATTTTTTGTTTTACCATGCATCACCAACTGAATTCAAAATCCTTTAAACGTTTTTTAAATTTTTTTATATACAAAATAATAACACAATTCTTTTTCATTAATTTCAGATTTCATTTGAGTTTCTCCAAAAGATGATAGTCGCCAATAAAAAGATTTTTGAAAAGGTAATATTTTAAATTCAAAAAGAAAAAAATTAAATCGATTTTTTATTACCAATTGATGACACATTTCATAACCCAAATCTGAATCAAAAATTCTGAAGATTTATGTTTTACCATGCATCACCAACTGATATTAATAAAAATATATATTTTTATAAGTTTTGTTCCTCAATTAAAGAAACTCCTTATTAATGAAAGTAAACTTTTTTTTCGATTTCAGATACCTTTGGGAGACTACAAAAATGAATGCTTCTATAAATTCCTGCCAGACTTGGTTTGATGATGCCAGAATGCAATTTTGCACAAGAGGCTACACTTTTGAGAGTTAGAAGCAGAACCTAATTAACTGAAGTAGAAGGGAGCAAAGCAACAACTGAACAAAAATTCAAATATTAAGAATTTCTACATATACCCTTATGGGCCTGAAGGCTCTGAATTACAAGTTAAATAAAATAAAATTGAAATATATTTTTTTTTTGAAATTTACAAACTTCGCTATTGTAATAAAAATATATTTCTTCGACAAATTCAAAATCTTTTATTTAATTCATTGTCGTAACTGTTATATTTAAAAAAAAAATCTGAAAATGTCCTTGAGACCCCATAATTTATATGTAAATCCACGATTTTGCAAGCAATTCCACCAAAACGAAGAAAAATGGAAGGGCATTGTTACATTGTTTTCTGCTGCATTTGTGTAACGCCTAAAAGTATGCTCAATAATTTCGCCAACTAACATGTCAACACAAAACAAACCAATCTGGCAACAACACATCCTGAATTTGTCTGTTTTTGTGGTATTGCAATTTCTTTAATTTTCCCATTTGCCATACCAGGCAAACAGAATCGTGTAGCAGCCATATTTTGACACAGGGTCAACTTCAAATGGCCATAACTCGGTGTGGAATGGAGATATTTGAATGGAATTTTCACTATTGGATTGGGGGAGAAATGTAGTTTTCGTGTGTCACAATAAATTATTAGAAAGAATATTTTTGGCATTTTTTAAAAGATTTAATAAAAATTGAAAAATTGAGAATTTGAGATTTTTTTACTTTTGAAGATATATTTTTTATTTATATATTTTATTATATAGTATATATAACTATATATTTATTTCTTATATTATATATTTTTTACTCACAACTAAAACAAAAATAAAATAATAATTATTAATAATTTAACAGTAAAAATCTCTAAAATCAATAAACTATTTCAAATACACAATTCTCGTGTATTCGATTTTTGTATTTTTTTTTCAATATTTAAAATAACAAATAATTTCCAGCGAAAATCATATACAAATTTGCCACCATAATAAAGACACCAAAAATATTCCATTCCAATATCAGACCATTACCACCATTACGATAAGAATTTGAACCCGTAAAACTGGGTTTAGCACCTCCTCCTCCACCCCCTATTGCTCTGGCCTTTTTGAAACTTTCATAATACCAATCCATGCCATCTTTACGATCAATGCGATCGATGCTACTACCACCGCTAGATGGTGAGGGTTCATCTCTCTTCTGGGCATTGGCGGTTAGCTGGGGTTCTTCAGTGGTCCGGCCATTTAAGGTGGGGGTGGTTCGTTGATATTCCTCGGCTGTGGGTAGATGGGCATGATGATGATGATGATTGAGAGCGGCTTGTGGTGTAAAGACCTTGGTCACTGTGGAGCGGGCTGCCCCACCTGGCCGTGGTAGATAGGGTAGAGGTGGGGCTGTTGTGGAACTTGATGGGATAGCTGAGGGTGTAGTACTCGTTGGCTTGGCTGTTGTGGTTATGGTGGTTAAGTAATCTTCGACCTCTTCGGAGTGTACTGTTTTCTCCGTGGTATGCATCCATGATTGCCTTTTGATTTGTTCCACCAGTTCCTCAGGGGGTGGTATTAGCAATATGGTCTCCGATGTGGTGGTTTGTATGAATGGTGGGGGCTTCATCATGGTTACCGATTGAGCCTCTAGATCATCATAGAATTCCGTGTCCTCAAAGGAGTCTTTGCTCATGGTGGGTATACGAGGTGTGGTGGTGGTGGTCGTCGTGGTAGTAGAGGTGGTAACTGGCGGCTTGGTGGTGCTACTTGTGGTTGTAGGTGTTGTGGTGGCCTGCAGGGTGGTGTGATATTTTTGCAAGGTGGTCCTGGGTCGATACGTTGTGGTGGTCTCCACTTCCGTTGACTCCTCAGATACATAATAGGTGTGAGACTCTACTTCTTGCGAAGCAGCAGCAGGAGGTTTAGGGGTTGTGGAAGTTGTTGTCGAGGTTGTCGTGCTCATTGTTGTGCTTCCATAAAATTCTTCCGAATTAGGATTTTTATACTTCACCTCTGCATTCGTGGTCAATTTATTCAAACGCTTCGTTTTATCCACCTTCAGCGATGTGGGAGCCACAACTTCTATGGTACCCTTCCGTTTCGATGGATCATGTACTGGCATAAAACCACCCACACTATGTTCCGGTACAATAGGTTTAAAACCACCCCTCTCCACACTGGAAGGCACCCTAAAACCCGTCTTAAAAACACTGGAAGGACTTTCCGAACTACTTGATGTTTCATCTGATGATCCTCCCGAAGTATCAGCCACATTTCGCCGACCATTTACATCAACATATTGTGGACTGTCCTCGGTGTCATCTTTATTCTTCAGATATTTTTCAAATTCTGCACTATTCGGTTGATACATTCGGACTTTGCCATGGGACCCGGTAAACATTCGATGAGTGGCAGGCATTTCGGTGCTGGTCGTACTGGTAGAGGTCGCCAAAGATTTGTGACCATTAAATATCGATTCACCACCCTTTTCGCCACGATCTTTCCGCCCTCTTTCATTGGCCCCGAAAAATCGTCCCAAACTTATGCTCGGTATAGGATAACCGAAGAAGGTAAAGGGTGAAGAGGAGTGCGGGGAGAGGGGTTTCTTTTTAAAATAGTTCGTATTCAATATGGTATTATTCAAGTCCACATTCGGACTGACCGATGAGGCCGGGTGGTTAGGTTTAGGCCGATGGCTATGCAGTAGGGTATTACTGCTTGAAATATGGGAACCCAAGGCCGGATTATCCGAAGTTGCCAGATGATGCTGCTTCTGTTTCTGATTTTGTTGATTCTGCGAAACACTGTCATTGGCCCCCGGTGGATAATCCACATATTGATCATAGAAATATTCACTCTCACCCGCCAAAGGCCTTTCAGCCGGTGGCAATTCATAGGCCTCACACTCATCATTGTATTCCTGTAGCTCCCTTTGGAAAATATCTCCATGTTCATTGAGCAGGGGTAAATGATTTAGCACCCCCCCACCTCCAGAGGCATCACTAAAGGGTCCCGCACCACCATTACGTTGTTGATTATCCGCCAAGTTGTTACAGAGATTCTTATCGATTCGTGAGGCTCGCAGTAGACGACCATCTTGGCATTTCGGTCCGGGATATGGGAAATTGGTTTCCTGCAACCACACCGACAGCCATTGCATTTCACAGGTGCATTCAATGGGATTACAGACCAATTGGGCTGTATAGAGACCCGAGGTCTTTATACAGACCATTTGGGCTGTATAGAGACCCGAGGTCTTTATACAGACCATTTGGGCTGCCTTGAGGGGAGACAGGGAAATGGGGTTAGAAAATTAGATTATGAGGTTAGAATAAGACACAAGGTACGTAGGTCTTAATACAGATCAATTGGGTTGTATAGAGACCACATCGGTCTTTATACAGACCAATTGGGCTGTATAGAGACCACATCGGTCTTTATACAGACCAATTGGGCTGTATAGAGACCACATCGGTCTTTATACAGACCAATTGGGCGGTATAGAGGCCAAAGGTGTGGTCCAATTTTCTTAAAAGTTATTTATTGATCCTTACCATCCATATCGATTATGGCAATATTTCCCCTTAAATTCCTAAAGGTCCTCTCCTTAATCGAACGCAATCTATTATTGCGCATTGATAATACCCTCAACCTAGGCATTTGTTCAAATGGGGCACCCTGAAATAGGATATTTATTAAAATTCGAAACATTTCCAAATTTTCCGAACCTTACCTGTATCCGACATATTTCATTATTATCCATTTTCAGTTCGACCAACCAATTCAGCATTTTCAGTGGCATTGTGGGCACTGTCCTCACAGCATTGGTGGATAAATCCAATACCTCAAGATTCCGCATCGATCTTAGGCCAATACTTTCCATGCTGCGAAAATGATTATTCGATAAATTCAAAAATACCATCGATGGGGAATTGAAAAAGCTTTCCGATGAAATAAATCTCAAATTGTTATATTGAAAGTGGGAGGCCAGCAGATTCGGCAAATCCTCAAAGGCATGATCCTTTAATTCCGACAATTTATTATCAGCCAATACAAATTCCTGTAACTCCGGAAGATTCTTAAGGGCTCCCTGTTCCACATGATTTATTTCATTGCTGGATAGATCGAGATATTGTAGCTTAAGGAGGTTACGAAAACTACCCCGTTTTAGTTCGGTAATGAGGTTGTTTGAGAGGCGTATCTCCACAACCTGGCGCCAAGAGGCAATTACCTCCGAATTGATGTGGGTAATTTGATTATAACTTAAATCGATATCCTTGAGACTTATCAAATTCGCCAAGCTAATGGACATATCGCTCAAGGCATTGGAGGATAAATCGAGATATTCCAAAGATTTTTGGGCCTCAAAGGCAGCCGGAGCTATGCTGCGTATGGTATTCCTTGACAAATCCAATTGTTCCAATTTGGAATTATTCGAAAAGAGATTATCGGTAATCGATGATAATTTATTGGCCTGCAGATTGAGATTTCTTAATTCCGCCAGGGGGAGGAGACAACGTTCATCCAGCTGCATTAGTTGGTTCTCCTGCAGGTGTAACAATTCCAGGCGATAGGATCCTATGAACACGGTGTCATCTAGGGAACGCAGACGATTATAGGCCAAACTTAGAACCCTTAATTGTGGCAGCCCCTGGAAGGCATATTTCGGCAAATGTTCCAAACGATTCATGCTCAAGTCCAGCATTCTCAAATTCGGTAAATTCAAACTTTTCACAACCGAGGCTGGTAGGCTGCCGATCATGTTACCCCTAACCGAAATGCGTTCCACAATTTTCGGTAGCCCTGGTATCATTTCATTCAGCTGATTATAACTTGCGTCGACCTCGAAAAGCCTATCCAAATTTCGAAAGGTAGCCGGGTGCAGAATTTTCAAATCATTTATGGAAATATTCAAAGTCTCCAACATCGAGTTATGAACAAAGGTGCTGGGATCCATTTTCATCAGCCCGTTTTCACTTAGATCCAAACGTCGCAGGGATGGCAAACCGGCCAAGAGGTATGAATCCACAATCCTGAAATTATTCAACGACAAATCGAGGCCCTTCAAGCCGGGTAAATTCCAAAAAGGCATAGGTAGATCATGACTCAGGCTGTTGTTTCTCAAACGCAGCTCCCTCAAGGCTGGCATGGCCATCAAGGCCTCCCTTTCAATTGTTCTCAGCAGATTATTATTAATATGCAACTGTTCCAGGGTGCCATGACCCCTCAATGCTCCATAATGGATATCCCTCAAAAAATTATTGCTTATATCCAAAAACTTCAGGGCAGGCAGGGCCTCCAGCAGCGATCTCAACTCCCCCGTATCATCAATTTCATTATTATAAATATACATCGTTTCCACTCCCGATCCGGAGGCCTGCATAAATGACTCAGGATGTATGCACTTAATGTGATTATTATGCAAATAAATCGTTTTCAACATCGGTGTCCTCAAGAAGGCTCCATATTCAATTTGCGTTATCCGATTATCATTCAAATGTAACTCCGTCAAATGTGGCAGATCCACAAAGGATCCATCCTCTATAATTCCAATGATATTATGATCCAACCGCAACTTCTTTAAATTCTCCAAATCCTTAACAATCCTTCCAATCATACCCACATCGCTGATTTGATTATAGGACAATTTCAGACTTGTCAAATTCGGCAATCGTGCGAAGGCTCTCAAATGTATCCAATTAATACCATTACGACTTAGGTCCACATTTTTCAGCGATATCAAACCATCAAACAACCCCGCTTCCAAACGATTCAAGTTCTCTCCCCCTGTAATATGGATATTCTGCAACTTCGGCAAATGCCTGAACCACAAAGGTTGCAATTCGCTTAGCGATCGACTCTGCACACTCAAATATGTTAGGCTAAGTAATCCCGAAAAATCTGGCAAATGTTTCAATTCATCACTTTGTATGGTAATCGCTACCATATTTATCATGCCATTAAGGCTTTCGACAGGTATACTTCGCAGTTGCGGCTCGACTATGTAAATTTCGACCAGGCTATTTTCCAATTCATTTAGCCAGCCGTTGGAGACCCTTTCGATGCCATTGTAGCGTAGCATAAGGCGTACAATTTGCAGGGTACCAAAGAAGCGACCGGGCAAGGCGGGTAGTTGGTTATTCTCCAGCACCAATTCATCAATGGAACCTTTGATGTTGCGCTCCACCGCCTTCAGGCCATCCATTATTTGCGGTAAATTGCTGTGAGAGCACCTGGAAGTAGGGAGGGAAAGAATGAGAAAAGAAATATGAAATAAAAGCGAAAACAAAAATTTTTAATTTTATTCAATTTTTAGGGTAGCCTCTATAGATCTGTACCCGTATTTTTCGATATTTTGGGGAGCTTGGGCTTGTTTTACAACCGAATTGGTTGTAATTTGGCATTTTGGGTTCTCATAGGGTAGTAAATCTCCCTACCAAAAATTATCAAAATTGGTCACCTATTTAGGGTACCTACCATATAATGGCACCCCTTAATAATCGATATTTTGGGGAGAATTGGCGCATTTTTAAACCAAATTAAATGCAATTTTGCATTCTGGGTTCTCCTGGGGTAGCAAATTTTCCTACCAAAAATGATTAATATTGATTAACTTTTTTGGATAGTTCCCATACAATCACACCCCTCCAAAATCAATATTTTGGGGAGCTTGGGTTTGTTTTCCAACCAAATTGACTGTAATTTGGCATTTTGGTTTCTCATGGTGTAGTAGATCTCCCAACTAAAAATTATCAAAATTGGTAACCTATTTAGGGTAGCTCCCATATAATGGTACCCCTCAATATTCGATATTTTAGGGAGATTCAGCGTATTTCTATACCGAATTGGCTGTAAGTTGGTATTTTGGGTTCTCATTGGGTAGTAAATCTCCCTACTAAAATTGATCAAAATTGGTCCACTTTTTAGGGTAGCTCCCATGTAATGGTTCCCCTACAAAATTGATATTTCAGGGAGCTTGGGCTTGTTTTCTAGCCGAATTGGCTGTAATTTGGTATTTTAGGTTGCCATTGGGTAGAAAATTTTCCTACTAAAAATTGACAATATTGGGCTAAGTTCCGGTGTAGCCCCATAAAACGGCATCCCTGCTTTTCGATTTTTTGTGAAAGTTTTTTAACCGATTTTCTGTAATTTAATATTTTGGGTTCTCATTGTTACTACCCACTACTAAAAATTATTAATTTTGGTTCACTTTTCAGGGTAGCCCCCATATAAAGGTATCTTCCGAATTTCGGTATTTTGGGGAGCTTGAGCACATTTTACAACCAAATTTGCTGTAATTTGGGTTCTCATTGGGTAGTAAATATCCCTGCAAAAAATCATAAAAAATTGGTTCACGTTTTGGGGTAGCTCCCATATAAAGATAGCTTCCGAATTTCGGTATTTTAGGGAGCTTGAGCACATTTTACAACCAAATTAGCTGCAATTTCACATTTTGGGTTCTCATTGGGTGACAAATCTTCCTACGAAAAATTATAAACATTGTCTTACTTTTTAGGGTAGCCCCCATATAACGGCACCCCCAAAAATTCGGTATTTCGGGGATTTTGGACACATTTTTGAAACGAGTTGGCTGTAATTTTATATTTCTGATTCGCATTGAGTATCAAATCCCCCTACTAAAAATTATCAATATTGGTATCCTTTATTCGATAGCTCCCTTATAACGATACCCCCCTTATTCGGTATTTTGGGCACGATTTTTACCCGAATTATCTCTTTTACAGCATTATTAGATTTTTAGAGCAATTTACCGTTGCATAGGAGTCCCATATGAAAAATCCCGATCGATTTTAGGTACTTTAAATATCCACCTCATGTTGGAGGATATAAAAATTTCGTCCCATCCTGCCCCAATGCCCTTTTTAATGTTATGTCTTCTTTATTATTTTCCTCCATTTTGTTTTTTTTTTCAACTTACCATATTTGTATTTCTTTGCCCCTCAGCGAACAGCGACATGGCAGAATTGCTTCAGATGGCGGGCAACCTTCGGCCCTGACGCTTATGATGAAATAACACAACAGCCAACAATATAACAACAAACACTGATACCATTCCGGCCATGGACCATTTGTCCGATGCAGCTTGCAGAGCCTTTTCTTCATGGTAAGCAAATTTCGGCAAATCGGCGGGCGGTGAATTAGAAATTTAAATGGACATTTTGTTTTATACACGGGGAGTCCAAGGAATTCGGGAACATTTTCCAAAAAATAGCTGAAAAGAAAAACAAAATCGAAAAATTATTAAATTAGAAAAAATTATAAAAAAAATAAATTTTGAATTTTCATTGGAAACGGAAAAACCATGTCATTGAACAGCCAAGCCATGCCAGCCACGCCACCTCATCATCACAACAAATCATTGCATTGCTCTTGGAATGCTTCATAAATTTGTTGTGGATGTTGACGCCAAAGATGATGTTGTAACACACACGTTGAAGCTTAGCTTGGCTTTGTTGTGTGCCAAGGAAGCCTTTATTGTTGTTGGTTTTTTCCAAAAAAATAATGGCCGTTCATGTTGTTGAAAAATGGAAAATGTAATGATGAAATCTTGTGGCCCACATACTACTACCACTGCTGTGGTAGTTGTTGTTGGTGGTAATGATGCCTGCAATTTGTTTCGTTTGTTTTTGGCATAGCTCACTTTTTTTTAGACAAGCTCGGTATATGCCGCCACATTACAACACTTGTTTACACTTCAGCAGCAGCAAAACAAAGAAACATGGGTTTGTTTTGAACATATGTTATTTTTGAGGATTGACTGTGGTTAGGTTAGGTTGAAGGGGAAGATCTATTTTTTAACACTAAGTAGAGTTTTTTTTTGGACTGAGATCCTCTTTAGGACACATAAGACCTATATATCTTCTATTGGTCTATTCCGAAATCTACAAAAATCTGCTATTAATTTCTTCGATGGTACCTTTATAAGTGCGAAAAGATTTTCCAGTTGTTTTGTTTACGAGATTTAGAAATAATATTTAAAGGTATTTCTTCTAACACAACCCTATATCTTCTATATTAAATTATGGACCCATATGTATTCAACATGGCGTGTCATCCTTTGAAATATTTAATCACAATCTTCAGTGTCTGCCAAACGAATTACCTCTTCTAATAAAACGGTAATTTGCAGGCCGTTATTATTTCAACTAACATTCAGGGCCATATTACATTATAAATGAAGAAATAATTGCCTATTGTGATGAAACAGTAATTTATTGGCCGTTATTATTTAAACAAGAAGCCAAGGCGATATTACACTATAACTGGGGAAATGCAATACCAACTAATAACACTGTGTCAAAAGAATTGCCAATTGTCATGAAACGGTAAATTGTAGGCCGTTATTATTTCAAGTAACATCCAGGGCGAAATTACACTATAACTGAAGAAATTCTGAGCCAACTAAAACTGTGTCTGTCAAAAGAATTGCCAATTGTGACGAAACGGTAAATTTTAGGCCGTTATCATTTAAACTAAAAGCCAAGTCGATATTCCACTATAACTGAAAAGATGCTGTGCCAACTAAAGCTGGACTTAGACGAGACAATAAATACATATGTGGTGCTGCATATGAAGGTATTAAAAATGTGGCACGCTATCATAAAAAATTAGCTGAAATTGATGGAGTAAACTCATTTATGGTCTGTTCACGATCCTGCAAAAGTCTTTAATATTTAAAAGTTTGAACATTATTTTAAAATGCGGGAATATACCAACTATTATCTAGGATATATATTTTATCTAGGATATATATATTTTATCTATAAACCCAAGTTGCCAAAAATATCGAAATTCGGAAGTAGCCCTTATATGGGGGCTTCCCTAAAAAAGTGACTAACATCTATATATATTTTCGTGCAAGGAGTTGCTACCCAATGCAAACCCAAAATACCAAATTACAGCCAAGTCAGGTTAAAAAATAAACCATAGGTCCCTAAAACATCAAAATTCGGAGGTTAACCTTATATGGGAGCTTCCCTCAAAAAGGGACTAATATTTATAATTTTTCGTGGGACGAGTTGTTACCCAATGAGAACCCAAAATGTCAAGTTACAACCAGTTCGGTTATAAAATAAGCCCAAGCTCCCTAAAATACCGATGTTAGATAGGTACCCTCATATGGGAGCTACCCTAAAAAATAGACCAATGTTAGTCATTTTTGGCAGGAAGATTTGCTACCAAATGAGAGCCCAAAATACCAAATTACAGCCAATTCGGTTAAAAAATAAACCCATGCTCAAATATATATATAAAACTTCGGAAAGTCCTGAAATTTGGAAGTACCCTTATATGCTAACCTAAAAAGTGTAACAATGTTTATAACTTTTTTTGCAGGAAGATTTACTAAACAATGAGAAATCAAAATATCAAATTACAGCCAATTCGGTTATAAAATAAGCCCAGGTTCCCCAAAATACCGAAATTCGGAAAGTACCGTTATATGAACTATAACAAAGACTATACCAAAAATTGTATTAATATTTATACATTTTAGTGGGAAGATTTGCTACCCAATAAGAACCCAAAATGCCAAATTACAGCCAATTCGGTTAAAAAATAAACACAAGCTCCCCAAAATAACGAAATTCGGAAAGTACACTTATATGAGAGCTACCTTAAAACGTGAACCATTATTGATAATTTTTGGCAGGATGATTAGCTACCCAATGACAACCCAAAATACCAAATTTCAAGCAAACTCCCCAAAATGCCGAGATTTTTTGGGAGACCACTGTGGCGCCCAACCTCCAACTAAGAGTCTGCTTAAATTCTTATAGTTGTCTAAAGTGTCTCCCTTTTAAGCCTTACCTAAATTTTATAAGGTTCCCTAAATATTAAATGTAAAATATTTTCCTTTGATATCACTGTGGTGCCCAACCACAAACTAGGCATTTTCATATATTTTTTTTTTTTTTTAATTTTCCTGAAG
The DNA here is from genome assembly GCF_032173495.1 of Musca vetustissima. Classification (NCBI taxonomy): domain Eukaryota; kingdom Metazoa; phylum Arthropoda; class Insecta; order Diptera; family Muscidae; genus Musca; species Musca vetustissima. The sequence goes on from NW_026880080.1 coordinate 62,443, forward strand.
TATGTCCCTTTTAAGCGTTTACTAAATTTCATCGTTTAATAAATATTAAATGTAAAGAAGCTTCCTTTGATACCACTGTGGCGCCCAACCTAAAATTAAGCGTCTGCTTAAATTCTTATAGTTATCTAAAGAGTCTAATTTTTAAACGTTTCCCAAATTTGATAAGGTTCTCTAAATATTAAAGATAAAAAATCTCCCTTTGATACCACTGCGGCGCCTAAAATAAGGGAGATATTTTAAGCCTTGCCCAAATTTTATAGTATCCTAAATATTAAATAAAAAAGGACTCCTTTTTTATACCACTGTGGCGCCCAACATCAAACTAAGAGTTTAAAAAGTTCTAATTGTTTCCCAAAGTGTCTCCCTTTTAAGCCTTCCCTAAATTTTATAAGGTTCCATAAATATTAAAGATAAAAATCTCTTCTCAAAATTCTTATATTTTCTTAAAGTGTCTACCCTTTTTAAACGTTCCCAATATCTTACAGTTTGCTAGACATTAAAGTAACAAATCTCCCTTTGATATCTCTGTGGCGCCCAACCTCAAACTAGGCATTTCATAAATTCTTATAGCTTAATAAATGTTTCACTTTTAAGTGTTCCCAAAAATTTATAGTTTCCTAAATATTAAATGTAACAAATCTCCTTTTGATACCACTATGGCGCCCAACATCAAAGTAAGCGTTTCATAAATTCTTATAATTTTTCTAAAATGTCTAATTTTTTAAGCCTTCCCTAAATTTTATAGTTTCCTAAATATAAAATTAAAAAAAGAACTCCATTTTATACTACAGTGGCGCCCAACCTTTAACGAAGCATTTCATAACTTCTTATAGTTTCCTAAAGTTTCTCCCTTTTAAGTCTCCCCTAAATTTTATAGTTCCTGAATATTAAATTAAAAAAAAAAAACTCCCTTCGATACCACTGTGGCGCCCAACCTCCATCTAAGCGTTTTTTTTCTTAAATTGTTATATTTTCCTAAACAAGTTTGCTTTTGCCATTTTTTTTTTTTTTGTTAAAACAATTTTGCAATCGATGATAATTTTTGCTGCTGGTTGGTTTTCATATAAATATGATGTTATTTGTATGGGTTTCCCTCCCCATCCCCTCAACCATCTTAATTTGTGTTTACAACGGTTATGCGCATGTGTGGCACACACAGTTACAACAACACCCTCTGAATGCTATTTCATTATATCTACAAACTCCTACCACTACGCGCCACAATTATCAGCCATCATCGTCATCATCCAAGACGACGACTTCGCCGCTGACGAAGACAACGACGACGATCAAGTTCCGTTCTTTGTGCCGAATATAAAGTCAAATAACGATTTTGAAATTTTTGTTTAGCGCACGATTGCATCAAACGAACCTTGAAATGATTGTCATGTTAGATGTTTTATATGTCCGTTGGCTGCTGTTGTTGCTCCCCCTCCTGCAGTTCCTCTACTGTATATTAAATTTCTATTTGAAGGGTAATTTTATTATTATTAGTATTATATATTTTTTTTTTGAGAAAAAAAAATTGAAACAATGTTTCTAATTGGGGAAACACATATAGGAATTCCAGGCATGCTTCTTTTTTCAGTTGTTTGCTAAGTTGACTTTGTTAAATGTAAACAAATATGTAAGAACGGCCATAAAACTCAAATACAACTCTGAAATTCCTTTTGACATAATTTGACATTTGATAATAAACAATTTAAGGGAGCTTATCTAAAATCTTTTTATGTGTCTAACCCCCCATTAACATAATGTGAGGTTATGTACACATACATATTTTTGAATTCAGGAAAATTTTCAAATAAAATATATTTTTGTAAACTTTTTAAATAAAATAACCTCCGAGAATTTAAATCGTCGTTTAAGTCAGCATTTCTTTTATAAAACATGGTCGGTGTAAATGCGGCCTAACCTTCAAAAGCCACCGAAAAAATTAAAAAAAACCTCTAATAAATTTCACTTTCCATCTAAATTTAATTTGAATTTTCAAAGCCCAACACACACACACACACAACTTTCTTTATAATTTCATTTGGAAACCCCCCAAAATGACTTCAAATTAGCATTGTAAACGTATACAACAACAAAGATTATCTTGCTCCAATTTGCCGAAATAAAAAGAAAACACAACTGTGATCAAAATGAAGCCAATACAAGCTTGTCAACCAAGCGCTTTAAATACAAAAAAACAACCACAACGACGAATTGTCATTTTATGAAGCGTATAAGAGCTCTTTTTATTAGGAAAATTGCGTTATTATCTTGGTAAAGAGCTCTCCAAGTGGAGACAAATTTGGTTTAACCAAGTAATGATGAAGGAGAAATAGAAAAACAGAATATTCCAGGTTATAGTATGTTTACATTGTACTAGATTTTGATAAGCCATATATGTCAAATAAACCCCCATTAAATAGGTTAACACAGTAAAAAGTTCTAATGTATATGCCCCGTTTAAATTCCGATTTGTCCAGCTTCTGTACATGCGGATCCGATTAAGAATTTCTTGACTTTCCTAATTTCCCTCGTTACCAGAATAAATGCTACACTGCTCTCATTAAGAACTGTTTTAAAAATTATTTAGGATTAAGAAAGTTGTCTAGCAGTTGGGCGCCATACTTGCTCTTAATTATATATTAAAGTTATCATTAAATTTCATCGCAAAATATATAGAAATTTCTTGGCGAAAATGTTTTCGTTTTGAAATTCTAAATAAAAATTTGATTTTTTTGCATGTCGAGAAAGGGGGAAGTCGTGGAGGTTGGGCTATCTAAACATCACTTATAAAATTAAAAAATCAATAGTACAAAACTACGACATATTACTTATATTAAATTGCTAGTTGGGCGCCATATTTGCTCTCTAGTTATAAACTTGGCATTTTTCTTATATTAAACTGATAGTTGGGCGCCATATATGCACTCAATTGAACATTAACGTAAATGTGGGAATTTTATTTTAAGAAAGTTTTCTACCAGTTGGGCGCCAAATTTGATTCCAATTAAATTTGAACGTAATCAATTTATGTCATAACTAAATCAAAAGAAATTACTCGTGTTTCAATTGAAATGCTGAATAAAAGGGCGATTTATTTAAACCGAGAAAGTGTGAGTAGTGGAGGTTTGGTTCTCTAAACATCCATCACCTACACACATTGTCTAATATTTAGGTTAAATTGTGAAGTAACAAATCGCTAGTCAAAAAATTGCCTTATTATATTAAACTGCTAGTTGGGCGCCATATTTGCTCTCAATTGAAGATCAACGTAATTGCATGACAACGTCAATGATAACGGTAAAAAAATATGATTAGTTAGGTTTTAAGAAAGTTGTCTACCATTTGGGCGCCATAGTTCCTCTCAATTAAATATTAACGTAATCACTTCATTTCATCACAAAATTCTCAGTGGGAAAGTTTTGCAGTTGAAATGCAAAATAAAAATTTGATTTTTTGGAAGCCGTGAAATGGGAGGGCGTCGATTCTCGAAACTTCAAATAAACAGATTTTCAAATAGTTAGGTTGACTTATGAATTAAAAAATCGCTAGTCAAAAACTCGTTATTATTACTCAAACTACTAGTTGGGCGCCAAATTTGCTCTCAATTAAACTTTAACGTAATCGAGTGGCATCTTCAATAATAAAACGGCAAAAATTGGGTAAAGAATCGGTAAAATTTTATGAATTAGGTTTTAAGGCTGCTGTCTACCAGTTGGGCGCTATATTTGCTCTCAATTAAATAACCACTTCATTTCATCACAATTAAAATAAAATAAAAATATTTTCAGTTCAGTTCTAATGCTAATGTGATTCTATGCTTATTCTCTAAAGGAAACATATGCACAATGACATAATAATACCCTGTACCACAGTGTGGTGAAGGGTATAAACATGAACATCGTGAAATTTTGCATGGAGAAGGGGATCGGACCAAAGAATTAGCATGCCTGTTTTGATAAAGATTGGTCAATATTTAGCGGGTCAAATGGACCCTGACTTTTGTGTGAAAAATGACAAAATTTGTATTCTATAGCGTATATATTTACCACTGAAGGACATAGACTCGAGAAGTTGATATTATATCCAAGAGGAGTGGTTGACCTTTAAGGGAACCCCACCCATTCTCGATTTTAATTTTTCAAGATTTTCAATGGGCTGGTAAATCAATACCAATGCTTGTTAAGGTTTGTAACTTTACACATATATTATTGAAGATTTAAAATAGAAGAAAAATAATTTACAAAAAAAATTTGTTATTGTTTTGTTGTTGTTTTTTGTAATTAAAGAAAAGTCCTTATTTTCGATGGCGGGCATGATAACTCCTCACTGGAACATCGGAATCCGAAAATTCCAACGGTGTTAGAAAGAGTACATATCTGGCTCTCGTATGAACTAGGATTATTGACTTCGCTCTAAAATTAACAAAATTGTGGACCTTTGAAAAAATATTTTTGGAAAATCGCCGATTTTTTACCAAAGCCCAAGTCAAAAAATAAGGAAGATCTTCACCGATTGGCTTTATCCTAGTTCATACGATAGCTATACACTCACAGAGAAACGTGTAAAATTTTGAAATCGATTGGGTTATTAGTTTTTGAGTTATCGTGCCCGCCATTCGCAAAAAAATGTTTAGAGAAAAAACGCGTTTAAAGTTTGAGAAGCCCTTCAGCCGTCACTTGATGCTGACACAATAAATCGGCTATATCTTCAAGGGTTCGTGAGATTTTCATTTGAAATTTTGTAGGGACATTCTTTAATTAGTGTAGATTCGAATTATATCAACAAATTTTTTGACTCCGAGAATGGGGGGGGGGGGGGTCCCCTTAAATTAATACCAATTATATTGTTGTATGTGGGAGATACACCTTAATATTTACACGTATCTCCGTATCCGTATATTATTTAGTAACCTATTATCACTCTAGAGCGCGGAACTATAGCGCTGATCGCTTTGAAATGTTCCATAAGGTTCCAGTTATGGTCAAGGACAACGCCTATAATTTTCGGTGATGATCACATAATAATTTTGGAATGAGGTGGACCGAAAACTTAATTTTTTGTGTTATTTTCGAGTCGATATATAGACCACAAATGAGAGCCGAACATCGCAACACAACCCACGGTGAAGGGAATCTGGACAATAGCTGTACTGAATACTCGTAATATTCGGAAAATATGTCAGTGTGAGGAAGAGGTACTGTTTACCTCTAATCGGGCAAGAGGATGCCAATATCACGAAATATTGCCCAGGCTCGGAATAAACATCCGCAGAAAATTTGAGTTCCGTGGTAGTTGTGTAGGGTATCGTATGGTCGGCCCCGTCCGACTTCGAAGTTCCAATTATTTCGATTTTAGGTTTTTTATTGGGATATATCAATATCAAAATCTGTTAAGTTTTGAACTTACTTTTTATTATGTATTTATTATCCTTTTTATTTCAGTTCAAAATTTCACTAAATTTTTAGAGAATTATTTTATTTTTTTTGTTATTTATTTGGTATTTTGCTTATATATAATTTTTTGTCTATATATTTTTTTATGATTTATTTAATTTTTGATTATATAATAGGATATTATGAAAAAGTATTTGTTTTTATATTTATCAGTATTTTATTATCATTTTATTTTGTCAGTGCACTATTTTATTATTAATTTCTTTCCTTTGTTAATAATTGTTTATTATGAAAAAAAAAAATTATAATACTTTTATTGCAAATTGATTTACTGTTATAAAATTTGCATTTAAAACTCTCAATAATATTTTTTATGTTTTTATTCACATTTCACTTCATTTATTTTATTATATTATTTTTTTACTTCAGTTTTATTAAAAAGTAAAATAGCACCACATTTTATTACAACACTTCATGAAATTTTTTTGCATTGCATGTTTCTCTTTCATTTTTTTATGCACCCAGGTCTAATAAAAAAGTTAAACTCTATATATGGACTAATAGGCCATTTCATAAATATTGCATAAATTTTATGCCTTAATTAATTTTGCAAAATTTTGCACCACATTCACTTTCATTCATAAAAATCCGCTTCATTGTTATTTCAAATAAAATCAAAATATTTAAATTCCACTTTAAAAATTCCAAAGGTATATCCTTTATATATGCTTATAATCCTTGAAGTAATCCTTTCTTTAATCCAGCAATGTTAGTATCCGTTATAGGCAACCGACTCGTATGATATCCGCGTAAAGACTGTAACGAGTCTTGTAAAATTTTTAACAATTATTACTCAAGAAAATAAAAAGGCAACAAACACCTAACTCTCCACCCCCACCAAACACCTTCCACATATGTAACTCAAAGGTAGTTTTTGTTGAGATCGCTTCCATCTCGAAGTTATTTTCAAAGTTCCGCATGGTTAAATTTGACTCAAAACTACTATTAACTTTAAAAGTGTTGCACGAGCTATACGAGGCAAGAAGAAAACCCAAACACCTAACGTTGAAGCCTCACTAAATGAGAGTTCTCTTCACTGGGGTTTTAATTTTCCAATCTTCCATAGTGGAAACTCACCTCAGTGCATTTTCACCACTATACATGCCCCATTCTTTTGTTAAAGTTTCTTCCGTTCTGGCTGAATTTTCTTCAGCAACTTCGTTTGGCATGTGCCATCTAAAAAATAAGAGATAAAATTTCACGAAGTGTGACGATGACGACCCAGAAGCCATGAAGTCGTCAGTTTTAATTTTTCTGCTTTTGTTTTTTTTTTTTAATTTGGGTATTCATTTAAGGTATTGAAATCCACTCCCTAGTATTTAGTGTTTTGAAGGGAAGTTGTGGTAATTTTTCTTCTTCTTTAGATTTGGCTCAAGCCGAGCGTTGCAATGAAATTGTAAGTAAGGCTTTTTTAGTTTCGCCTTCATCGGCGATTAAGAAGTACTTAACATTAACCTTTAGTTGGGAGATGGAGAGGTTATATATTTCGACATACTATAATGATCAATTAAGTATACTTTAGTTGTTAATTATAATTTATTTAAAATTTTTAAAATAGTGTTTACATTGTCACCTTACAAAATTTCTTTGAAAATTCGTTTTATGCACAGGGTCGATCTTCAATGACATTACAGCAAATGATCACCATGTAGAGGTAAGTTGACTTCTTCATTTAAAGGTAGTGGATTACGCAGTCAACTCTGAAAATGTTGTCCCAAGAACTTCAATGCAGTTCTCTTATTTCAACTTCAATTCGATTCCGGAAATTTATTGATCGCTTATTCATTTAATCTGCTGCTGAAAGCTTTAATATTCCTAGAACGAATTAATTTCTGCAACTGTTCCTGAAGATCCAGAAAATCTTCGATTTTTTTTTGAATGAACTCATTTTTGTCTAGTTTCTTTATAATAATTCTGACTAAAATGGGATCTGCATGGTCATTGCTTTAGATGCATGACTACTCTTATGACTTCGTTTAATTATATATATATATATATCTCTCTCTCTCTCTCTCTTGATGATTGAGACGAATATTTTCTACAACCCACAATGTAATTACCAACAAATTTGGAAAAAAAAGCCTGAATTGCCTCTTCTCAGCCATTTCAGATCTCCCATGCTGCTTGAATTTTTCTAGAAGGAATTCTTTTCTTTCGTTTTTTCTGAGAGTCCAAAAAATCTGCGACTTTTTGAAAGAGGCCATCATTCTATAGTTGATTTATAATAATTCAGGCTAAAATTGGATTTGTATAGCCTAGCGGTACCTATATTGCTTTCAGTGTATGAATATTCTCATTCACTGAGAATATTCTTATCCAATAGTTTTGAAAACACATATTTCCTTATAATAATTCTGACTAAAATTGAATCTGCACGGTCTGAACGAATCTACATTGCTTTTAATACATGAATTTTCTTATTCGCCCTGGCCAGTAGCACCCTTAAACTTGTTGTCGATTGACTATTAAGATATTCGTGTGATCCAAAATCGTATCTACAAGTTTCGCAAAATTGTTTCCATGTAATAATTCTGGCTATAATTGGAACTACATACACTAATTTACGCTGGCCAGTAGCTTTCTTAAACTCGCTGCCGATTCGGGTGATCCAAAATCTTTTCCACTAGCTTCGTAAAGAAAATCCTCTTATTAGCGTTCCATTTCTCCAGCAATTCTCATCCATCCGTCACTTGTAAATACTTCAATATTCGAAAGGTTTTTTAAACTCGCTGCCGATTGGCTTTTCCGATATACGGGTGATCCAAAATCGTATACACTATTTTCAAAAACAAAATTGTTTCCTTTTAATAATTTTGGCTAAAATTGCATCTGCACGGTCTAACGGAATGTAATTTGCTTTCAATGCATGAATACCCTCATTCACGCTGGCCAGTAGCTTTCATAAACTCGCACCCGATATTCGTTTGATCGAAAATCTTATCCACTAGTTTCGTAAACAAAAATGCTATTATTATTGTTCGTTTACTCCACCAATTCCCACGATGTCCTATAATTTGCTTCCGTCGCTTGTAAGTGCGGCATTTTTAAACTCGCTACCGATATTCGGGTGATCCAAAATCTTATCCACTAGTTACGAGAAAAATTTATTGCCTTATAATAATTCTGACTAAAATCGGATTAATACTCCCATTCACCCCGGGCCAGTAGCTTTCATTAACTCACTGCCGGTTGACTTTTCCGATATTCCGTTGACTTTTCCCATAATTAAAGGATTTTCAGAAATTTGTCTTCTCTTTTCTGTTTTTCAGACATCTCAGATAAAACTGGGCTGACTTCACCCATATATATATATATCTCGTTCAATGATTGCATTGCTTGTTCTCCGTCCTTCATGGACGAACTGATTTCTGCTGCTGTTCCTGAAAGTCTAGAATATCAACTTTCTACATTTTAAATGAACCCATCCTTTTGTAGTTTCCTTATAATAATTCTGGCTAAAATTGGATCGCTGCCGATTGACTTTCCAAAGATGTCATATAATTGGCATCCGTCACTTGTATATGTTGCACTATCCGAAATACATTCTTAAACTCGTTGCCGATTGACTTTTTCGATATTCGTTTGACCCAAAATCTTATCCACTAGTTTTGCAAAACAAAATCCTCTTATTATTGTAAATTTTCTCCTGCCATTTCCACACTAGCATACAAATTGTGTCCGTAAGTCGGAAGGCTTTTGCAACTTCCATAGTTGAGCCATTTTTGTACATAAATAATTATCTTGAATAGGTCGTGAAAGGAGCTCCATTCCTCCATTGAACTTCTTCGAAAGTCTTCTCCTCTCACGAGAGTTTTTAGATAATAAAAGTTTTGCATCTTCGATAGTTGAGCTTTTCAATCTGCCATATTCTTGAATAGGTCGTGGAAGGAACTCTACTCCTCCATATTGCTATTGAAAAGTGAAAATTTTATATTTTTATTCATCTTTACTTCTATCTCTTACTATTCGTCATCCATCTCTTCCATAACCATGTTCCGTGGTTAATTCTAAATGAAGCTGGCTGATGTTCTCCTCTAACCGGACAATTTTTCACACAATTCTTCTATAAAAACATTCTGGCGCGCAACATTTTTTAATAAAATGATAATTTCACTCTGGCTTTTCCTTAGCAAGGGCTTAAATCTTCTTACCTTTACCGTTAGAATTGCACGCCGTCTACAAGGTTAACACATCTTCTACAAGGTTAACACATCTTAAAAGAATATTTGTTTCTCCTCCGCTGGGATGTGAATCCAATCGGCTTATAGACTGCTGGTCGTTTAAAAAATCCCATATTTCGACCGCCCTCCTTCTTTGGAGGAGGTTGTGAGTGCCGCCTTAAACTCCGATATTTATACACAAGAAATTGGCCACATTTATCACTAAAAATATATCGGTCTAGATCGAAATATTTCCCATTGTAGAAGTTCCTAAAGGCTCCTTTTCTTCTGAGATATTCTTCGGCCACTTTGCAATATAAGAGTATAAATAATCTCACTTAAAATAACCTCATACAAATAAAACTGCTAACCACAAAAATTTCACTTTTACTTTCTTTCCTAATAATTCCCAAAAAAATAAATAAAATTTCTGTTTATTTATTTTATTAAATTTCCACATAGCCATACATATATAGGAAAAAATAAAGGTAAACGAATTTATTACATAAAAATCTGAAAGTAAAGAAGACGACGAAGACAACTAAACGTGAAACAAAAATACCAAGCAGAAAATTGCATGCGTCAAGTACTAAAGAGACGACTTCGTCATAGCCCCGAACAAAACAAAAATACACGTCAAGACGCGTCATTTAATGCGCTTGACTGACATACGAAGTACACACACACAACAAATGCTTGTGCTTGAAGCGTGAGGGTGAATGGGGAGGGTAAATGGTGGGGTTCACAAAAAAAAAAAAATGAAGACGAAAATGAGGCAGCCAGCTAGTCACTTAGTCGCCAGTAATTCCTGTTGCTGCTCTCTCAAAATTTAATTGTAAAAAGAAATTACAAAAAAAAAATAAATAAATAAGAAATGGAAAAACATTTTAATTTAAAGAGGGAAAAGTACCAGACGATGTCAAAAGATTTTTTCTATATCTTCCAATTAAGTTGTAATGGAAATATTCTGATTTTTTGAGAAGTAGAGGAACACTTTTGGGTGGTGAAAGAACCTACACATTTTTATTATTTTCCTCGATATCATAAAGGAAAAATTGTAATTGTAGTAAAAAGTTTTACATTCTTGCAGGTTCAGAAACAGACAAATAATGTATCGAATTGTAATTGTTATCGAATGATACTGTGTTATCGATTAAGCTTCCTGTTCACAGAAGGCTTACAATAAAGACGCAATTTTAAGAGTGAATCACATCAACATAAAAATACCTGCATTACCCCCTTTGAATATTCCTAGAACGGATTAATAAATCTACTGCTGTTCCTGAAAGTCCAAAACTGTTCCTGAAAGTTCCTATATAATTATGGCTAAAATTGGATCTACATGGTCTAGTGGAATCGACATTGCCTTCAATGCATGAATACTCTCATTCACCCAGGCCAATGGCTTTCTTAAACTCGTTTCCGATTGACTTGTTCGATATTCGGATGATCCAAAATCTTATCCACTAGTTTGGCAATGCAAAATCCTCTTATTATTGTTCATTTTCTCCAGCAATTCCTACGATGTCATATAATTTGCGTCCGTCACTTGTAAATGCTGCACTATTCGAAATGCTTTTATAAACTCGCTGCCGATTGACTCTTCCGATAATTGGGTGATCCAAAATCTTATCCACTATTTTCGAAAAAATGGATTTCCTTATAATAATTCTGGCTAAAATTGGATCTACACGGCCTAAGGGAATCTACATTGCTTTCAATGCATTATTACTTCAAGTTTTTATAAGCTAGCATCCGATATTTGGGTGATCCAAAATCTTATCCACTAGTTTCGCAAAGAAAATCCTATTATTGTGCCTTTTTTTCAAGCAATTGCTATTATGTCATATAATTTGCATCCGCCACTTATAAATGCTGCACAATGCGAAAGGCTTTCTTAAGCCTCGCTGCCGATTGTATTTTCCGATATTTGGGTGATCCAAAATCTTATCCACTAGCTTCGTAAACAAAATTCTCTTATCATTTTTCATTTTCTCCAGAAATTCTTACGATGACATAAAATTACCATCTGTCACTTTTAAATGCTGTACTATTCGAAAGGGTTTTTTTTTTTTTAACTCGCTGTCGATTGACTTTTCCGATAATTGGGTGATCCAAAATCTTATTCACTAGTTTGGAAAACAAAATGATTTCCATATAATAATTCTGGCTAAAATTGGATCTGCATGGTCTAACGGAATCTACATTGCTTTCAATGCATGAATACTCTCATTCACCCCAGGTCCGTAGCATTCTTAAACTCGCTACCGGTTGACTTTTCCGATATTCGAGTGATACAAAATCGTATCCACTAGTTTCGCAAAGGATACCCTCTTATCATCATTTTCTCCAGAAAGATATTGGTGACTGAGAATGTTCATACATTGAATCCATAGAGGACTTATTATAATTGAATATCTGCCCAATAGTACTCTTCTTGCAATGTTTGCTGGTTCTTTATGAGGAAACATATTTATATATTTATTATATAATGTATTTACTTCAAAAGATATCCGCTCTGTGGTCACACAAATATACATACATAGATAATTGTTTCTTATTGCGAATACGCAGTTTATGTGTATCGCGTGATCTTTGCTGACGACTAAACGATGAAAAATAAATTGAAATTACTCAAGAATTTCTGTTTTTTTTTTTTGTTCTTCTTAAAATGAACGAAAGATAAAAAAAGACCCAAATAATATATCATGCGGCATATACTTCATAGAATATACAACATGCTGCCAATATTTTGCGCACATACACAGCACATTTCAACAACATATTTCAATAAGTTGCTGCGAACAAATTAAGCAGGCCAGATGGACACAGAGATAGAATAGAGAATGAAGAACATTTGACACATACTTGGCGATCATTTGATGTGCTGAAAATACTATTTTGGATTTTAAAACAGGGTTGGCGTAATTTCAGTTATTATATATGGTTGTTCTTACGATCCATTATAGAGATATCGTAAATCGGAGGAAAAATTTGCTACCTTTTAAAATTTATAAAGGAAGAAACGAAAACTACTTCGATTGATAGAGGATTTATATCGGGTTCTGGAACTGAGCAATACCCTAAAATTTTTTTGTAAATCAATTTTAATTTGCTGAATGTTTAAAATATGAATATCAGCTTCAATTGGATGTTCAAGTTATGTTTAGGCATGAATACTATCATGCATTGAAAGCAATGTAGATTCCGTGCAGATCCAATTTTAGCCGGTATTATTACAAAAGAAATCATTTTGTTTTCGAAACTATATCAGAAGAGTCAATTGACAGCGAGTTTAAGAAAGCCCTTCGAATATTGCAGCATTTTCAAGTGAAATGGATGGAAATTATAGGACATGGTGGAAATTTCTGGAGAAAAGGAACAATAATAAGTGAATTTGAAACGTATCAACTCTATTTTGAATTAGTTTATTTATTTTTATCTGAATTCCATTTATGTATTTTATTTTTATAGTGTAAACACGTTTATTTATGCTTTACATATTAAAATGCAACTGTGGTTTAAACATTTGAAATTAACGCTTAGCTATGTAAATATTTTGTAAATAGTACCAAAACAGACATCACTGATATTACTACATGTTTACACAACTCATACTAGATTAGAATCTCGCTTCTCAAATGTAGTACTTAAGCAAACCCAAATTTCAATAAAGTCACTCTGATTCCTTTAGCGAACACTGAAGGCTTAAGATCACTACCCACGCTTGCCCAAGTTGATGGAATAGATCATAAGCTCAAAGAAATTCCCAAATAAGGAAGGAGTAAAAAGTTAATATTGTTGTTTCGTATGAAGCCATATCAGCTCCGCTCACGAGCTCAATTTGTCTAGTCTAGTGTCAAAAAATTGACTTTATTTACGTTTTCATAATTTAAGTCTATTCACAATAATGGATTTTGACAGCAAACTTTAGAAGCAGCTGTTCTATTTAATTGACCCTATTAATAGGACTTAAATTCCACAAAAAATTGATGTTTTTGTTTTGACACAATCGCCTTATTATTGCATCATATGTGTTGAAGTCAATTCACAATAATGGATTTTGACAGCTAACTTGAGACGCAGCTGATATGTATACAGCTGATCTTTCCCTTGATAATCAATAGACCTTGATTTGAATGTTACACCTTTATTTTATGATGGTCCAGAAATATTTTTGGAATAGGAATTTTAAAGGTGATTTCGATTCATTAAACCTTGAGAGCGATAACAATGATCTGTGTACAAAACACTGGCACCCATGGCATAACTATACAAGGTTGTCTCATTTGAGAAATTGATAATGGCAACCCTTCTTAATATGGAATTCATTTATCAAATTATAATAAAATTAAAAATAAATTCCGATCGTCATATTTTCAACAAATTAAAAAAAAAATTTTGTCTAAAGCTCCACATTGTTCTCAAGATTTAACTAAGAATGTTGCAATTTTGTATTTATAGGTTTTATAGGCAGGGGACGTAAAAAATATTAATAAATATAAATTATTCAAAATTTTTTGCCACTGGACACAAGAATTGCGTACATTTCGAAGGAAGATATTTTTATTTAAATTTTAAAAGCTAAATACTGTCAAAGAGAAATTTATGAAAAAAAAAATGGAAACATATGACTGCATGAGACTACCTTGTATAATTATGACATGACTTACATTATGGATATCGGGTATTTTGACATTATTTTTTAGTATGTTCCAGAATATGCAGTGATCATTTATCAATCGAAATTGTTTCCGAATTTTCCTGTATACATTTGGGTACAGGAATTTAAAATACGTTTACATTAAACCGGATTTCGTTAACCCAGTGGGTTTAAATTGTCAAATTGTCATGTAGGTTAACCCGGTGAAAAGATCTAAAACGGCATATACATTAGAACTTTTTACCGGGTTAACCTACTTTATCAGGATTTATTTGACATATATACAAAGGAATTGACAATTGAAACACACTGCGTTAACGAAATCCGGTTAAATGTAAACATACTATAATGCAATTAACGGTGTGTGAAATTTGAGTATGAAATAAATTTCAGAATTTTGAATATAAATTAAGTATGTGTATTGATTTGAGTTCATTTCATTAAAAAAAAATTAAAAATATCAGAATATGTATAGGGGTAAAAATTATCAACAGAGCAAAAAGTTTGTTTTGAAATGTATACCTCCCAAGTTTAAGATTAATAACAAATTTTAAGTTTTTGCAATGAAAAATAATGCCAGGAGAAGAACGGACACATCATTATGCGACGCGTTTCGCCGTTGGTTAAGCGGATCTAAGGATACGTAGTCGATCGTAAAAGTCGTTTTTTGACTTTTCGATTCATTGACTTTTCGGTCATTGTTAATCATTTGACTAAAAAGTCGACTTTTCGAACTTTCGATTTTGTCAAAACTGTTCAAAATCGATTTTCGACTTTTACTGACTTATGCAAAAAATTATTAAAAATTTGATTTTTTATATGAATTAATGGAAGGTAGAGTCAAGTTCGGAAAAGTGTAATTTTTGGGCAATTTGGGCTTTGTGATAATAAATAAAGTATTTATGAAGAAAATCGAAAGTCGATCTTGAAAAGTCGACTTTACGATATTCTCATAGATCGATAGTCGACTTTGACTTACTTATCCCTAAGCGGATCATCAGGCATATTGGGCTATGTGGCTTTACAAAGGTCGTATGCTGATAACTTGTATTTATGTCGCCCTGATGCGAACTTGCATATGCGAATTAAATTCAAATTTGTCAAGGTTCGGCATTTGTCTTCATTCTAGAAACAGTCCTTTTCAAAGCAGATTTTTGTTGTAACGATGGATAATTAATCCACACACCTACAATTGCTTCCATGGTGTACACATGTTTTTACGCAACATTTTAGGAAAAGTTTCATTCAAATGATCACTGCCCTTACAAGGCAAAATTCAAATAACAAAGATTAATACAAACTATATAAAATCCAACATCCCGACAATATAACTTATCAGCTATGCTGCAAACCAGTATTATTTTATTATTACAAAATTTCACACTGCACTTTTATTTTAAACTTCGAAATTGTCTCCATGAAAACTACATTCACATGAACCCACATAAAAAAAATATTTTAATTTACCTTCAAATGCTAATCAAGATTAAGGACACGGTCTACATATAATATTCTATATATATAGCAAAGGGGGTCTAACCCAACATAATAATTATAATAAAAGTGTTTTTCACATAGTAATAATAAATTTATTATTAGAAGGTCGCTGCATTTATATAACAAAAATAACAAAAAAATTGCATACGTCAAGTCAATTGATAAGATGCCAATAAATAGTTTTGTAAAATTGTTTGTTTATTTCGAAATAAATAATAATAATATTATTGGAAAAATATTTTTCTCAGTTCTGCGATTGATTGACAGTGCAGATGATAACAAACTCGGCAGATTAGTTTTGTCTTCACAAAAAAACACGTGTGATGCAAACTATTGTGCACTTTCCATTTGTAAATCTGCTATCACTGCTATCACAAAAAATAATAATTGCATTTTTATTATAAAACAATACCGCTTGGGGGGTATCAATCAACAAGTTGAACAACCTTGTACACAGAGAAAAAAGAAATAAAATGGGGATTTATTTCCAAAAAGGGTCAGAAAACTTTTTTCACTTTCAGCACATAACCTTTTATTATAGTACGTTTACATTTAACCGGATTTTGTTAACCCAGTGGGTTTCAATTGTCAATTCGTTTGCATATACAGTGGTGGTCATAGAATTAAAACATTTACTGTTGTAAACATTTTTTGACCAGCCCTCAATTCGTTTGAAGTATTTTTGAAAATTTTTTAATTCAGAACACTTCGATATACTGCACTTAAGAGATTTAATATGAAAATAGAAAATTATTTGCAATTTTTCCATAAATAACGGTTTTTATGAAAATACATCGACTTTGAAGTGGCCATATAATTAAAACATTGTGTGGAATTGTTTACTTTACTGCATTTTTTGAAAATATTTTTAGAAAAGCTACTTAATTTAGTTAAATTATGTAAACTAAGCTCCGATAAAATCATTTGCAGATAAAAATTTTTGAAAAAATCTGTAAAATCGATCAAAATTGCCAAAAAAATTGTACAGTACACCTTACATTCAGATAATCACCCTTATTATAGAAAATAAAGGTCCGAATGCACCAGAAATTGCTAGAATTAGTAGAAAACAATAAATAATTCTCAAAATAAATAAATATTTGAAATAAAAACTCAAATAATGGGAATTAACTTAAAGGAACGATTCAATTTCAATAGCCTTTACTGAAGAAGACCGGAATATTTTTGCAGTATATTAGAAAAAAATCAATTGATATTGTTATTTATTATATCAAATCGACTGTTCGAGTAGTACAGAATGTATTTAATCAAAAAATATATCAGTTACAACAGAACGAACAGAGATCAACGTCTACGTTGACGAGTAAAGTTTTCTGGCACACAGTAGCATGATTGATGGTCAACTCATGACACTTAAAATCTATTGAACATGACAATATTTTTCCAAAATAATATTTTTTGAATCGAATAACTTCCACTTAATCTATTTTAGTATCAAGGAAGTAAAAATTTTACAGTTTGACAAATATTTGAAGTCTTGTGCTGAACATCAAAAATGCTGCTGTGTGCCAGAAACTTCTACTCGTCAACCTAGGCGTTGATCTCCGTTCGTTCTGTTGTAACTGATATATTTTTTGATAAAATATATTCTGTACTTCTCGAACAGTCGATTTGATATAATAAATAACAATATCAATCGATTTTTTCTCACATACTGCAAAAATATTTCGGCCTTCTTCAGTAAAGGCTATTGAAATTGAATCGTTCCTTTAGGTTAATTGCCATTTTTTGAGTTTTTATTTCAAATATTTATTTCTTTTGAGAATTATTTATTGTTTTCTACTAATTCTAGCAATTTCTGGTGCATTCGGACCTTTATTTTCTATAATAAGGGTGATTATCTGAATGTAAGGTGTACTGTACAAATTTTTGGCAATTTTGATCGATTTTACAGATTTTTTCAAAAATTTTTATCGGTAAATGATTTTATCGGTGCTTAGTTTACATAATTTAACTAAATTAAAGAGCTTTTCTAAAAATAATTAAAAAAGCAGTAAAGTAAAAAATCCCATACAATGTTTTAATTATATGGCCACTTCAAAGTCGATGTATTTTCATAAAAACCGTTATTTATGGAAAAATTGCATGCAATAATTTTCTATTTTCACACTAAATCTCTTAAGTGCAGTATATCGAAGTGTTCTGAATTAAAAAAAATTCAAAAATACTTCAAACGAATTGAGGGCTGGTCAAAAAATGTTTACCACAGTAAATGTTTTAATTCTGTGACCACCACTGTATGTCAAATAAATCCTCATAAAGTAGGTTAACCCGTAAAAAGTTCTAATGTATATGCCGTTTTATTTCCGTTCGTTCATTTGCCTTTGACGTTTGTCTCTCTCCCTTCTCATTTGTTTTTTTCTGGGTAATATCCCATCATGTTTTCCAAATTCCCCGAATTTGTTATTGTTGTTTCCAAATTTGAATGGTTGTGTAAAAACGGTCATTGTTAATCATCTCAATTGAATTAACCTTGACAATAACAGTGAAATCGTATTTTTCGGGGGAGATAAAAATTGGGAATAAATTTGTTAATTGGACAATTAACGACCACATTTTCAACTTTCAATATTAAAAAAAAAAATAATTTTTTTTCCTCCTTGACAATTGTCCATGTAATAGTAGGTTTATATTATACCGGATTTCGTTTACCCAGTGGGTTTGAATTGTCAATTCCATTGTATATATGTCAAATAAATCCTGATAAACTAGGTTAACCCGGTAAAAAGTTATAATGTAAATGCCGCTTAAGAATCTATATATTCACTTGTGACAATTGTCTCTCATCGAATTCCCTCTGTTCTTCTTCTTACATAAAATTCTCTCTCACACACGTGTCACGCTATAAAATTCTGTTATAAATAAAGACCTTAATAGGTCGTTGTCATGGCGATCCTATGCCTTAAAATACTATTTATTTGATCGATGACATTTGTTCCAAAAAACCATCAACTAAATATAGTTTTGTACGTAAATTAAATGTTCACCAAGAAAATATGACATAAACATAGGCACACATACATATGTGTATGACAGACGTGCCCCTCAGCATGTTTGCTGAAATACAGCGAAGCAGGGACGTACGCAATGAATTTTTTTTTCACAGTAAATTTATGTCTGCAACAGCGAATTTTTTCATCTCAACTCTAATGTCAAAAATTTGTACATTGTTTACGTTTTCATAATGGAAGTCAATTCACAACAATGGATTTCGACAGCAACCATGAGAGGCAGCTGGTCTCTCTGAACGACTTTGGACCAGTATTAAAATGATATAGAGCAAGGCCTATAAATAAGGTCGTCCTGGGAGACCAGTTCGATGTCAGCTACCTCTTAAGTTTGCTAAAAAAAATCCATTATTGTGAATTGGCTTTCATTATGAAAACGTAAACAAATGCCAAATTGTTGCCATTAGACTTGAGAGAAAACAGCTGACTTTCATTAGCTTTGTGAGGAAAGGTGATGTATTTCTTGGTACAAAAAAAGTGTTAAGTCTGCTTTTCCACAGGCAGATTTTTATTTGGCACATTTTTTGTTTTCTCTTTTGAAATTTTCCCTTGCTTTTCCATTAGCAAATTTTTCTTTGCCAAATTTGCGAATCAAAATACAAAAGAAAGAAAATAAAAGTCAAAAGTGTTTGCATTTTAAAGATTTTTTTTAATATTTCATTTATTTTTTATATATTTTATTATATAAATTGCAAAAATTAAAAATTAAATGTCACTTGCACAAATTAAAGCAACAGGTTTGTAAACAAAAGCCGGCTGTGTGTCAGTAAAGCGAATGGCTTCAAAAGGAAATGTCAACAAAATTGTTTTCAACGAACAGAGCAAAGCAGAATTTGCGTGTACGCAAATTCTGAACAGGCAAATTTTTGTTTTTCTTCCTCGCACCCCCCTCGCCTACAAACTCAGTATTTGCCAAATAAAAATTTGCCTGTGGAAAAGCAGACTAAAGCTCTACTTTGGGTGTCAATGAGAGGAGCTGGTATGGCTTCATCCGAAACAATAAGATTTAAAATAATACTTTTAAGGGAGAAACACAAACGAGGATTCAGGCATGGCCTGTTAAATAAGGCTTTGGAATATCAGAGTCAAACTTGAATTTCAACGCCGTTCTCCTTTATTCTTTTACAATAAAAGAAGCCAAGTTAACATGTCAATCATGGCATAACTATACATGGTAGTCTCATGCAGTCATATGTTTCCAATTTTTCATAAATTTACCTTTGACAACATTCAGCTTTCAAAATGTAAACGAAAATATCTTCCTTCGAAATGTACGCAAATCTTGTGGCAAGTGTCAAAAATGTTTGAATCATTTATATTCATAAATATTTAAATCTTGAGAACAATGTACAGCCTTAGAAAAAATATATTTTTTTAAATTTGTTGAAAATTTGCCAATCGCCATGCGTAACATTTTATGGAATTTATTTTTAATTTTATTTGAAATTGATATATGAATTCCATATTAAGAGGGGTTGCCATTATCAATTTCTCAAATGAGACCACCTGGAATAGTTATGCCATGATGCCAATCCTCTTATGTGTTTCCCCCTTTACCCCTTGTTTAGGAATAACTTTCAGCTTTTGATCTGAGTCCATCAACTCGGGTAAACGTCGTTTTTGATCTTAAGTTTTCAGTTTAAGCCATGGCATAATTACAGAAGGTAGTATCATTTGAGAAGTTAATGATGGCAACCATTTTTAATTTGGAACCCATTTATCAATTTCAAATTTATTGAAAAAAAATCCAGATGTATCAAAACAAATACCTTCGTTTTTTTGTCTCGACCATCTGTCAAATGTTTCCTTATAATATTTCACATGGTTGGCCACATTGCATATCGAATTCAAGTAGAAATTTTCGCACTTTGACAGTTAGTCGAGTTATCAGCTGCGCTAAATGGACTACATATTTATCTATAGCCTAAACGCGCCTTCAGTATTGTATATATATAAAAAGGGGATAGTCAAAGTTTATAGTATGTAAACCTCTTTGAATTACGGAAATAAATGGGAAACTTAAAGAGTGTTTAAACTACGACATTTCAAATGTAAATTCCATGGCGTATACGCCATAATAAGTTGATGTATTTATCTAGTAATATTTCTCATGGTTGGCAACATTCCATATCGAATTCAAATAGAAACTATGCACTTTGACAGTTAATCGGATAGTCAGCTGCGCCGAAGGCATTACCCATGATGCAATTAAGGTGATGTATCAAAACAAAACCCTTGGTTTTTGTCTCCACCATTTTTCAAATGTTTCCTTATAATATTTCTCATAGTTGGCAACATTGCACATCGAATTCAAGTAGTAATTACCCACTGCGGCACTTATTCGAGACATCAGCAGCGTCTAAATGGAATACCTATTTATTGTGCCATGGGATTACCTATTTATTGTGTCAGGTTTCAATTGTAAACAAAAATCAGCTGATCGGCTTTTAGATGCTGTACAAGTTAGAGTAAATCAGTTGTTCTCAGATAACTTATTAAATTTTGTTTCACGAAATTAATCTTGAACATTATATATGAATCATTCTCTATGTGTAATTTATATTTTGATTTTATAATTTCCTGCTGCAAGAATCGACTATGATAACATGTTTCCTTTACGATATCGAAAAATTAGTATATCCTTGATCCGTGCGGGAACATACCATTTAATTTTCCACCTGTTAGGAAAGTACATTTTCCTTTAAAATATCTAAATCATCGCATAATTAAAAAATCATCTCATAATTCAAAAATGTTTTAAATCACACAGATGTGATAAAAAAAATATACCCACACTTGTGTACGTACACGTGTGACAGTGTACCACATCTGTCACCCACAGAAAAAAAAAACATAATTGAGAGACACACACACACACACTCGAAACGTTTCTTCAGTGGGGGCCTGAACAATAACAACAACAACAAAATGCCAGACCAACCAATAATATCCAAAAACACGCGATTCAAGGAGGCAAACGAGACACGCCGACCGAACCATTGCTGCTCGGCAACATAAATTAATATCCCGAATAGTGATGTTGTTGTTGTTTGTATTATGAACGTCAGAATATTGACAGAGAGCCCAGCAGCAGAAAGTGAGAACATGTCACACAGACACATCCATCCATTAATATAGCAATAATAACAATAATAATAATTTGTTCTTTCCCCCAATTTATTTTTTCCGAATAGAATAGGAGATTTGATGAAAATCGCACACAAAAGTGAAATCAGTTGACAGTCAAACATCACCAACAACGGTTGGTGTTCTGTTCTATCCTCGGATAGTTTTGTGACATAAATAAAAAGAGAAATTGTGCAAAGTGCAAGTGAATAACGAAAAAAAAACATAATAAGGAAATAAAATTTCATTACAAGTGTCCTTGATATTCAAGTGTCATAATAATTAACATAAAAATTACCGTTCACAATGTTTCGGAAGTGTTTGACGACATTAGTGCAAAGCACAGTTAGCACCACTGGAACTTTAACGCCAAAAGCCAGAGAATTTCTCCGGCGTTCTATGCACAATGGAACTATGGGTCGTCCACCAAAAATTTTGATAACTGGTGGGTTGAAAAATAAAAAGAAAAATTAATTTGTAAAGTGTTAATTAGTTTCTGAAAAAAGTGTCATTGGTTTGTACTTGATTTAATAATTGTTGAGTGTGGAAACGATGTATTACAAAATGATGCTAGAGGTTATAAAAGCTGAATATACAATCAGCTGATTTATGCCATTTATTTAAATTCAATGACAATATAAATTAAGAATTTTAATTTAAAACACATTTGATGTAAACTAGCCTAATTCATAATGAAATGGGATTAGCTCTTGAAGGATAAACACTAAGTAAAATACCTGAGCAATTAGCATGAACAACTGACATATTTAAACTTTATGATATTGAAAAGATTTTAACTGTGTTTTAAAGAAAAGTGCCGTTAATGTAAACGTGACTTAAATTTTCAAATTTAATAGGGAACAAGTGAAAAAGCGTTAAGTTCGGCCGGGCCGAACTTTGTATACCCTCCACCATAGATATACTGACAGGTTCTAGAAATGAAAATAAAGGAAACATACCAAAAAGTGGACCTATACCGACATGTCTAAAATCGGATTATGTAAACCATAATACAAATTTCAGAAATTTTTAATTGATAATTCAAATTCGAAGATGCGGAATATCGGTCCACTCCTTCTGAAACCTCCACAGAGGCTAGGTCTAAATGCGACTATAGTTCATTATCGAACCTTACGTTCTAATTTTTTACCTCGCTATCCCCTGCAGGTGAAATGATTACACTAGAGTCTTAGAACCAAACTCAAAACGCGGAACATATCAGATAACTATATTAATATAAAAAAAGGGGGTTATATGGGGACTACCCCAAAAAGGGGGCGAATATTAATAATTTTTGGTAGAGAGATTTGGTACCTATTAAGAACTCAAAATACTAAATTACAGCTAATTCGGCGGAAAAATACGATCAAAACCCCCAAAATTCTAAAAATTGGGAGGTACCATTATATAGGGGCTACCAGAAAAAGTGTACCTATATTTATAATTTTTTGTGGAGACATTAAGGACCCAATAAGAACCCAATGTAGCAAAGTTCAGCGAAAAACGTGCTCAAGAACCCCAAAATACCGAAAATTGGGGGGTACCCTTATATGGGGGCTACCCGAAAAAATTGACCTATATACATAATTTTTTTTAGAGAGGTTTGGTACCTATTAAGAACTCAAAACACTAAATTACAGCCAATTCGGCGGAAAAATACGACCAAAACCCCCAAAATACTGAAAATTAGGAGGTTCCGTTATATGGGGGCTACCAGAAAATATGGACCTATACTTATAATTTTTTGTGGAGACATTTAGTATCCAATAAGAACCCAATGTACCAAATTTCAGCGAATTCGGCAGAAAAAGGCGCTCAAGAACCCTAAAATACCGAAATTTGCCGGGTACCCTTATATGGGAGCTATGCCTAAACGTGGACCGATATATCCCATCTTCGAACTTGATCTGCCTGCAGACAAAAGACAACCCTATGCAAAATTTCAGCACACTATCTCAATTCCTTCAGAAGATAGCGTGATTACAACAGACGGGCGGACATGGCTAGATCGTCTTAGAATTTTACCCTGATCATGAATATATATACTTTATATGGTCGGAAATGAATATTTCGAGGAGTTACAAACGGAATGACAAAATTAATATACCCTCCATACTATGGTGGAGGGTATAAAAATGAAGCATCATGGAAATATGGAGTTTAATATTTTACAAAAGTGCACTTATTGGAAATTAAACGGCATTTACATTAGAACTTTTTACAGGGTTAACCTACTCTATGAGGATTTATATGACAAATATCAATGGAATTGACAATTGAAACCCACTGTGTTAACGAAATCCGGTACAATGTAAACGTACTATTATATTCTTTGGAGTACGGATTTTGTAGAAATGCATTTGAAGTAAACATAAAGTGCCTTTACACGGACCGTGTTTTATTATAGATTACCATTTAATCGTCGTTAAGGTTACTAATCAATTAGGGTTTCCATAAAACATGTTTAGTGTAAATCAGGCTCGAGCCATATTTAAAATATATATGGAATACTTTTCAAAACGTTTGTTTTAGATTTACGAAATCCACTGTATAAAATGTCAATAGCGTATAAATCACATGAAAGCCATTAGGTTTATGTATCTCTATAATTTACTTGACGCTGGCTGAATCAGAGATTATTTTCTTAATCAGGCTGAATTTAGAATAATTTATGATAAAAATTTAAATCAAGGTGCTGCAGGTTTTATTTTAAATCACGATCGAAATTATGGTACTAATGAGATGCAACGCGATTTTTGAATGGAAAAATACAACTCTCTCACAATGTAACAAAATTTGCAACTGTTTTCACATGCTGTTTATTTTTATATTTAACGGTTGTCAAATGCAAAAATGAAAATCAAAGAAAAACAAAAAAATATTTATAATTTTTTTTTTTTGTTTTTGCAAAAATATTGAAATTGTTTTAATTCTTCTTTTCATTTTCAAATTGCAAACAAATATTTTTTTGGCGCAAATAAATAATTTTATATGTATTCTGATAAACATTAGATGATCGACATTTAGATCATGATTAAAGTTATATGTAAACAAGTTGGGCGTATTTCTGGATTTCGTTAATCAAGTCGATTTAGAATCGTATATGTAAATGTACTTTTGGGGACTTTATGCAAATTTAAAGTTGACATTTCTGTTACTATTTTTAAGAAGGTCCAATACGAACAAGGTTTACTAAGAAGCGAAAAACAGCTGTTCTTTTCTCAAATTGATAATAATAAACGCACTCACTCGTTCCGTATGTTTTCATATTTAACAGAAGAAGCACTACGTACAGAGTTGCATTTTTGTTGGGTGATGTATCAAATGTTTTTGTCCCTACCATTATTTCTAGTAATATTTTAAATGGTTGGCAACATTACACATCGAATTCAAGTAGAAACTACAAACTTTGACAGTTAATCGAATCGTCAGCTGCGCTAAATGGACTACCTATTAATTGTGTTATTATCTCAAATTATTGTATCACCAATGCATGTAAAAGAACATCTAAATTCCTATACTATGTTTACATTGATTTTCTTTGCATGAAGTTAAGGCGCGTTTAAACTATACCTTCTAAATCGTATCTATTTCTAAGTTGAGGTACAAACTTCTTGCTGTTTAAACTAGTGTCAAAATGATATAAAGCCAATCAGCTGATATTTGTTTACGTGTAAACACACATTTCTAACTTTAAGCTCTTCAGTGTTTTCATAATTGTAATAGAGACCATCGATTGAGAGACTATCGATTGAGATTTTATTGAGGGTTGACACTTTTGATACATTTAAGAAATGTGATGCATTTTTTGGTACAAAAACAGTGCTTTGAAATAATCTCGATTACGCAAAGGATTTCGAGCAAATTCATTTAATGAGTGGATTTATTTTATATGGTAAAGCGAGGTAAATTCAGCTCGCTAAACGCGCCTTAATGGATGTAAATAGACACCACTAAATTCTATCTTTTTTGTTTGGGCCATGTTTATTACAGAACAAATATTTTTTATGTTTATATAATCAATTTTTAATTTAATATAAATTTTTTAATTATACTTTTTAACAATTTATAACGCATTTACATTTAACAACTTTTTACCAGTGGGTTTCAATTGTCAATTCTTACTTTATGAGGATTTATTTGACATATATGCAAAGGAATTGACAATTGAAAGCCACTGGGTCAACGAATTCTGGTTAAATGTAAACGAATTATTACATAATTTTTTATTACGTAAAAAATTCCAAAAAAACTATTAATCTGAAACTATACTCATGTTTTTTTTTTAATTTGTGTTGCTAACGTCAAACATACTTACAGAAAAGAAAACATTTAGGTCAAATAGCTTTCAAACAGTTTAGACAACTCTTCCGCGGTGAAAAAATACAGTATTATAGTTCATACTCGTGTCACATCTATTTTTTTCTAATTTTTATTATCCCCCAGGGGCTTGTTTTGTGTTTGCGTGGGCTCCATGTCTTCGTTCCAAAAATATACACATTGTCTATCTATTGAAAATGAAAATTATAAAATGTTTAATAGATTTTGGCAATGATCCTAAAAACGTGTGCCAAAATCAAGGCCAAATTTGTGACAAAAAAATCTGTTGTATTCGCATCGAAACCAAGGTGAAATATGACATCGTTTGATGTTTTTTGAAAATTTCTAAACAATTTAGCTTGAGTAAATATATATATATATATACAGATTATAGTATATCGTATCCAAGTGGGGTTATTAACACTAGTTTTCTTTAATAGAACCACTACTAGAGAATTTGTTGGTGTGTGGCCTTCAAGATGTTGCAGATTGTTTTTTTTTTAATTTCACTGTTCTTCGATATCATAAAGTGTTATCGTAGTAAAAAATAGTAGATTCTTGTAGTACGGGCACGGACCATGTATGTTTGAACAACATTTTTCCAAAATGAAAGAGAAAGAAAAACATTGCAAAGACTCAATATATGGTATGCCTTGGTGACATATTTTATTTCGATCTAGTTAGCACTGGCAATTGCTAGATTTAAACGGCATTTACATTAGAACTTTTTACCGGGTTAACCTACCTTATGAGGATTTATTTGTCAACGACTAACGTACTATTTGTTAACGAGTAACGTACAGTAAACGTACTATTAGACTAAGTTTAGATTTACGAAATCCACTAGATCTCAAATGTCAATTTCATAGCGTATACCTCAAAAATAATTCACTGGATTTGTGAACAGAACATAGTTCATGATAGCTCCCTAAAAATTTTATAAAAATCTGTAATTTTTAAAAAGATAATATATTACATCAAGGTGTAACAGTACTTTCATTAACCCAGTGAGTATAAGTTGTCAATTCCATTGCATATATGTCAAATAAATCCTGATAAAGTAGGTTACTTACTTAGCTGGCTTGTTACAGAACGGTTGTTCCATAAGCCGAGCTTAAAAAAGATTTCCAAGCGCGTCGGTCTTGTGCGCAGAGAGAATTTTTCTTTCAAACACCCCAAGAGATACCTCATCTGCTTGCGCAAGTACCCATGCTTCTGATCCAAATAATAGCACAGGTAGTATCAGCGTCTTGTAAAGTTTGAGTTTGGTCTGGCGGGAGGTGGCCTTGTTTCTATACTGCTTACTTACACCATAGCAGCATCGGTTGGCCATCACAATCCTTCTCCGAATTTCAAAATTGATGTCATTCGTTTTATTTATGGCCGTACCAAGGTATGTAAAGTCCAGTTCCACAGTTGGTCCGAGTCTACTGGACGTCTTGCGCGTTGATATCATCAGCTTGGTCTTCTCGCCGTATACTGCCAGACCCACTTTGGAAGACTCCTTTTCAATTTGTTCAAAGGTAGTTGTTACCGTTCGCAATGGGCGACGCATTAAATCGATGTCAACGGCGTAGGCGAGTAACATGTTTTGTTTGGTGTACAGAGTGCCATTTCTATTCACCTTTGCGTCTCGTATGACCTTTTCCAGCAGGATGTTAAAAATATCACAGGACAAACTGTCACCTTGTGTGAATCCTCGTTCGGTATTGAAGGGCTCCAATAGGTCCTTTCCTACTTTAAGTGCTGATCTTGTGCCACTTAAAGTTATCCTGCATAGCCGTATTAATTTTGCAGGAATGCCGCACGTAGACATGGCTTCAAACACCTCTATACGGCTTTATAGTCGACGAATAGGTGGAACGTGTCGATGTGTTTTCCGTGGGTCTTTTCCAGGATTTGTCGCAGAGTGATAATCTGGTCAATGGTGGATTTGCCAGGTCTGAAGCCACATTGGTATGGTCCGATGATGTCATTGACCATTGGCTTCAATCGTTCACACATCACACTGGATAGTACTTTATATGCGATGGGAAGGAGACTTATTCCTCTATAGTTGGTACATACCGTCTTGTCTCCTTTTGTGTACGGGACACAGGATGCTGAGGTTCCAATCATTGGGCATGCATTCATCTAGCCAAATTGTACTAATCAGCTGGTGCATGCTTCTGACCAGCATCTGGCCAATAGTTCGGCTGGTAACCCATCGGCTCCTGCTACTTTGTTGTTCTTGAGCCGATTAATTGCTTTTATGACCTCATCTTGGCTAGGTGGTATACACTCTATACCATCATCTCTTATTGGTTCTGGCGTATCTTCTTCCACTATTTGACACTAGAAGCTTTTCAAAATGCTCCTTCCAGATCCTCAACACGCTGTCTGTATCTGTCACCAAGTTTCCTTCTTCATCTCTACCGGAGGATGTGCCTGCACCAAAGCCTTCCGTTTGGTGTTATACTCGTTGGTAAAATTTCCGGACTTCATTCTGACTCCTGTACATCTCGATTTGCTCACGCTAACGTTTTTCTTGTTCTTTCTGTTTTCTGAAAACACGTTTCTCCTCTCTCCTTTTCTCCCGATAATTCTCCATCACGTTACGTGTTGCTACTGTCTGCAGGGTTGCCCTATACGCTGCGTTTTAACCCGATTAAGTTACACATATTCAAGTACAAATGGATTAACACACCATTGAATTTGTCCCCAAAACCACCGATACATGATGTTTACACAAGGCGTAAAATAAATACAATCCTGTTTTATTGTTATATTTTTATACATTTGCCTTTGTCGTCTCACAGTTTTAGGTCTTTTGACAGAAAAATCCAAGATTCTATTTAAAAAATGCTTAATAAAATTTACTTTATAATTTTTTCTATGTTTTTTAATTAATGTATTATTTTCTCCCCTTTCTTTTTCCCCCCCTTCCAGGTGGTTTGGGTCAATTGGGCATTGAATGTGCCAAGCTATTGCGTTCCCAGTATGGTAGTGAAAATGTCATTCTCTCGGATATCATAAAGCCCAACGATGCCATTTGCGAAAGTGGTCCATATATTTTTGCTGATATTTTAGATTTTAAAGGATTGCAGAAAATTGTTGTCGATCATCGTGTCGATTGGTTGATACATTTTTCAGCTTTGCTGTCGGCGGTGGGAGAACAAAATGTGCCATTGGCTGTCAGGTATGTATAGATAATCGTGGTGTAACCCATGGAAATAACTAGACTAGACTTTCACTAATAATAACAAAAAATACTATTTATATCACAATCACAACAATGAACATAATAATAATTTAGCTTGTGGTTGTCTGTGAGTGAGGCCCACAAAAAAATTTAATTAAACATTGTTGTGATTGCATGTCGTTTTCATTTGGGCAAATTATGTATTTCCTTGTAATAATGTAATAACACAGTTAGCTGTCACTTAAACCTCCTCCTCCAACGAATAATTTTTTGTTTTTCTTTGCAGAGTCAACATTGAGGGTGTCCACAATGTTATCGAACTGGCAAAACAATATAATTTGCGCATATTTGTACCAAGCACCATTGGCGCCTTTGGCCCGGAGAGTCCACGCAATCCAACACCAAATGTTACAGTAGGTTACCCGTGTGATTTCCTCGAATTTGACATGGATTTAGTTTAATGGGAATTGTTTTTTATGTTTTTAGATTCAAAGACCCCGCACCATTTATGGTGTCTCAAAAGTTCATGCTGAACTAATTGGAGAGTATTATTATCATAAGTTTGGTTTAGATTTTAGATGTTTACGTTTCCCCGGTGTTATTTCCAGTGATCCACCAGGTGGTGGCACTACTGGTGAGTAAAATTCATTTTTTTATATTAAAAAATAAATTATATAAAATTGGTGTGTGCCCAGACCGTTTAAAGTGTTGCCAATTTTGTGGGAATTTTTCCACTCTTTTCTAAAAGCGTTCCAAAATTTGCAAACATAAATTGTCGTGTGACCAGGATACTTTAATGTGTTGCCAACGTAAAGGAAATGTTATCGACTATTATCGATAATTTTAAATATTTACTATTTTTTATTAAGTGGTGTACACACTATCATTTTTTAATGACAGTTAATGTCCGTCATTAATGAAGCCGAGTACACACTATAATTTTGGACTGCTATTTTATATCGATTACTGATTCTGCAATAATCATGATAATAAGGTGATGTATCAAAACAAAAACATCTTGTTTTATATTCGACCATCTGTCAATTTTTTTCTAGTAATATTTCTCATGGTTGGCAACACAGCTCGTCGAATTCAAGTAGAAGCTATACACTTTGACAGTTAATGGGATAGTCAGCTGCGCGCTAAGTGGAGTACCTATTTATTTTGCCCTATCAGTTTTGAATGACAGGTAATGCCGTTGATTCATTACAGTTCATGACCGTCATTCATAAAGGCAAGTACACATTATAATTTTGGACTGCAGCCATGATTTTTTGTCTGACTAATGCCGGATATAAACGACCGCACTGCCAGTCAAGTAGAATTTGGGCCAAATTGTTATTAAAAATTTATAGTGTATAGACCGCTTAAATAACTAAAGAGTAAATATTTACAAGATTGGAAATTATCGATAATAGTCGATAAGATTTTAGCCACGTTGGCAACATGATCCAATAAACAGGCCGTATCAGAAACAATCGTTATCGACAATTTTGAATTAAAATCCCCCAAGCTGTCAAATTTTTTGTTTACGTTTTCACACAATTAAGTCAAAATTGAAGGTATTTTGACAGCTCGGATGAAATCATCTGGCCTTATAGGACGATCATGACACAATGAATAGGTAGTCCATTTAGCGCAGCTGATGTCTTAATTAACTGTCAAAGTGGGTAATTTCTACTTCAATTCGATGTGCAGTGTTGCCAACCATTTGAAATATTATATGGAAAAATTTGACAGATAAAAACAAAGGTTTTTGTTTTGATACATCACCTTATTATTGCATCGTGAGAACGAAATTTGTGTAAAAAATATTCCTTGTTATTGGGCAGTTAGTAATCGATAAAAAATCTATCAGCCCACACTGATAGTGTGTACACCAATTCGTTTAATATTATTTTATCAAAAGTGCATTAGACTTTAGGACTTTTTCCGAGCTAACCTCCCTACGACGAATTATTTGACATTTATGCAATGACATTGACAATTTAAATCCCATGTAATGTAAATGTACTATAAAATGTATTTATTTTTGCTTTTAATATCTTTCTTTTTCAGATTACGCCGTTGCCATTTTCCATGAGGCATTACGGACTGGCAAATATAATTGCTACTTGAGACCTGATACTCGTTTACCCATGATGTATATTGAGGATTGTTTAAGGTATAAAACGACTTCATTTATCCTCCACTGATTTCACTAACCTCACATTTTCTGCTTTTCCTCCCTACAGATCCCTGCACGAATTTATGTGCGCCCCCTCCGAACAGCTGAAACATCGTGTCTACAATGTCACTGCCATGTCATTTACACCCGAAGAATTGGTGGAAAAACTTAGCAAATATGTACCGAATTTACATGTTACCTATCAACCGGATAGTCGGCAACTGATTGCCGATTCATGGCCACAGGTCTTTGATGATAGTGAGGCTCGCCGTGATTGGAATTGGCAACATAAATACGATTTGGATAATTTGGTCGATTTTATGGTCAAAGATGTACAAGAGAATTATATAAATGTTGAAAATGGTAACGGTAATGGTCAGGAGCAGAGAGCATCCGCTTCCATGTAGAATGAAACATTTTTTTCCTTAAACCGAATTCTTCAAATTTGCTATTTTTCATTCAATTAAAATTTAAGTATTGTTGGTTTTCTTTTTTTTTCTTTTCCTTAAAATTTTAAAATTTTAAGTATAGGGCAAGCCGCATTTCTATAAAAAAATTAACCAAAGAGCAAACCAAAAAATCTCAAAATGAGATCAAATATGCATTTAAGTGTTATATAAATATTTACTGTTTACAATTTTATTTATTATTATATATATCTATATATTTTTTGTCAGTACACAATATTATTTTGTAGACCATGCAATAAAATAAAAGAGAAAAAATTAATAAAAATATTAAAATGAGTA
Source organism: Musca vetustissima (assembly GCF_032173495.1). Classification (NCBI taxonomy): domain Eukaryota; kingdom Metazoa; phylum Arthropoda; class Insecta; order Diptera; family Muscidae; genus Musca; species Musca vetustissima. The sequence goes on from NW_026880080.1 coordinate 94,785, forward strand.
CTTTTTTTATTACTTAAAAAGGAAGATGAGGTCCGATGTAAGCATATCATAAACTGTCATTTGAAAAATATAATAGTGTCATTTGTAAATTATTGGCCAAAGAATAATCGGAATATTCATTGAATTTTATTATTTATTTTTTAGACATACAATTTATACAGTATTCCATAAATATTATTTATTTTTTATTTATTTTATGTTTAATTATTATTATAAATTATAATAACACAATTTTTTATATAATCTCCATTTATTTTTATTTAATCTCCATTTACCACAAAATGCCGCCAAATTAGTAATAATTACTGAAAAACGTAACGTATACACAACGTTACTTATCCACTAATTGCTATCAAACAAGAAAGCATTGCAACGCTTTAGTATAGACACACACTCAATGATGTCGCTTGGCGGCTAGCGGCTGTATTCCTTAAACGTAATTTAAACAGTTCGTTTTAATACGAATTTAATAAATTAAATATATATTTAGAACTGTTAATAAATAAAATTTTATTTTAAACAATTTTTAATAATATTTAAAAAAAAACTCGGCTTATATTTGATCCTGCAAAAATATTATCATTAAAGTATTTTTAAAAAATCTACGCCTTATATTAGGTCTTTAAAAATATTTTTAATAATCCACGCTTTATATATGTCCTTAAAATTATAAAAAATTATCTTGTATAGATCCTAAGACATATTTGTTTAAGTAATCAACGTCTTATTGTTGGTGCTTAACAAATATTTTTAATTAAATCCACGTTTTAAAATAGTTTCAAGAAATCTAAGGCTTGTTTATGTTTTTAAAAATACTTTTACGCGCCTATAGAGCTCTAGTAATTCTCTGGAAAATATTCTTCATAAAATCAACGTCTATAAACCTCTAACAATCCTCTGAAAAAATTTTAAAATCCACGTCTAAAGCTCTAATAAACCTAAGGAAAATATTCTTTAAAAATCCCAGCCTATAGCTATAATAATTGTCTGGAAAATATTCATTAAATATTCTTCACAAATCCACGCCTATAGAGCTCTAATAATCCTCTGGAAAATATTCTTCACAAATCCACGCCTATAGAACTCTAATAATTCTCTGGAAAATATTCATTAAAATCCACACCTGTAGAGAGAAAAACATATCTACGACGATATCCTCAGAACTACTACAATAGGAAACTGATGTCTAAAATTTTCCATTCTACCCGGGGAAATATTAAATAGATAACATCACAAACAAAATATTCTAGACAAACAACAAGCCAAATAATAATAACGGTTAAAAGCTTTCCAAAATTCACATTTAAAATAAACATAGTATTTACTCACCACTTGTGGAACAGATATGTAACATCACAAACAAAATATTCTAGACAAACACCATGCCAAATAATAATAACGGTTAAAATGGTCAAATGCATATTTAAATAAGGTGATGCTTTCCAATTTCAAGTACAAAAACCTTTTTTTTTAAAATTTGGTGACTTTTTGTATCTCATAGAATTTTTATTATAAAAAAATCACCAAATTTAAAATAAAAGTGTCATTAAATGCACATCTGAAATTCAAGTAGAAATTGCCCACTTTGACAGTTAATAAACATAGTATTTACTCACCACTTGTTGAACAGCTGATAGTTGGTGGCAATGGACCACTCATTCATTGTGCCATGGTTGTGGCTAAACACCTTTTCTCTTTTTTCCCTTTTGTCAGTTATTGTTGATGATTATTTCTCAGTTACGTTCTCATACACTTACTCTCAATTTAGTTCTGTTCAACACTGCATTGGAAACAAACGCACTTCCATAACATATTTCAATGAAACAGGCAATTTTTTTCATTACAGTTAGATTCTAATTAGAATTATAATCACATATTAATAAAATGCAACATTTAGCCAATAGACTATTTCAAATTTTATTTATTTTCTTAATTTTTACATATTTTTCACTTTCACATTTCTCTCTGACTAGACGTCTAGTAGTAGAGATAACGATTCACTGAACATATCCGATAGACAACAATTAACTGAACATACCCGATAATATTCAAGAGAGAGAGAACTGTGTAATCAAATCCCACGAAATCGCGAAAAAACGAGCATGGCTTACGGCACACAGAACGAGACGAACTTACCAAAACATGGTCGCGCATATATGGCGATGTTCAACTACAGAAATGCACACAAGTAAATCACAACAATGATAGTGATATTTGGTGGATGACAGATTAATAAATACACTGAACAGCCTTAATCAGTAATTGGACTATAATTTGCAATTGAAATTGTCATTTCTTTTTATTTTTTCACTTGATAAATTAAATTAAATCTGCAATTAAGGATAAGAACCGATCACGAACAACGAAACACACGAACATCTGATCAACTGTGCGGCCACGGAAGAACTGATTAAAGGAGGCGGAAAGTTGTGTTGTCTCGAGAGAGAGACAGAGAGAATTGTGTCGTTTGCAGAGTAGGCCGTGCTTAAAAAAGAGATGACAAAAGATAAAGATAGATGTAGTCTGTTCAAGAAATGAAATTGGAAATAGGAATTAGCAGCAATTTTTACCAAATGTTAATGTACTGTACCTCCGGTAGCTCTCAAATTTTCGATATGTTAACGATTGTGACAAGTTTTGATTGGAATTAGCTCTTATTTGGTATATTGTGTTTTAGGAACAGAACCTCCTTAGGCATAGCTCCATATGAAGGTATCGTCAAAATTTCGGTATTTTGGGATTTTTTAGTTCGTTCTTCGACCGTTCTTGTTCTCTCTCTCTCTACACTACAAATAATCAATATCGGTGCATATTTGCATATAGCTCCAAAAATTTGGGTATTTTGGGGAGTTTGGGCAAGTTTTTCAACCCGAATGAATATAATTTGATATTTCGGATTCTAATTTGGTACCAAATCTCTCCACTACAAATTATCAATATTGGTCCATTTTTACGGGTAGTCCCCATATAAATTTACCCTACAATTTTCGCTATTTTGAGGAGTTTGAGCACGTTTTTCAACGAATTGGGTATAATTTGGTATTGCGGATTCTCATTTGGAAACAAATTTCTCCACTACAAATTATAAATATTGGTTCATTTTTTTCGGGTAGTCCCCATATGAATTTACTCCACAATTTTCGGTATTTAGGGGAGTTTGGGCACGTTTTCAGTACTCGCCTACGCCGATGACATCGATATAATGGGTCAAACATTGCGGGCCGTAACAGACACCTTTGAACAAATTGAGAAGGAGTCTGGTAGTAAACGACGCGAAGACTAAGCTGATGGTATCAACGTGCAAGACGTCCAGTAGACTCGGACCAACTGTGGAACTAGAGAACTACAGCTTCGATGTAGTTAAAGATTTTATATACCTTGGTACCGCCATAAATAAAACGAATGACATCAGTTTTGAAATTCGGAGAAGGATTGTGATGGCCCGAACAGATGCTACTATGGTCAACTCAAAAGCAAGGCCGTCTCCCGTCAGACCAAACTCACACTCTACAAGACGCTGATAATACCCGTGCTGTTATATGGATCTAAAGCATGGGTACTTACGCAAGCAGATGAGGCAGCTCTTGGAGTGTTTGAGAGAAAAATTCTCCGATGGGTAGAGCTATAGTCTAAATACACCTTAAGTCGAGATGAGTGGATTTATTTATTTTTTAATTTAATATATAGTCTAAACGCGGTTTAATTTCTATAAAGAAATATCTGAAATAATGAAGAATCAAACATATTCAAGATTTAACATATAAAATCATACAAAGGGCGACTTACTATAAAATACCATGAAATATCTTCTGTGTAAATACGGCCTTACCTTAATCATTTTATTTTTAATCATGCGAAATTAACGAAAATAAATAAATGAAGTTATTTTATTAAAACAATTGCGATATAAACACAAGTTGTTTCCTCTTTTTAATATACTGTACCCGTCCACTCATAAACTGTACCTTTTTTCCATTCCATTCCCATACCGTTTAGCAACACAAGAAAACATTGGAATTTATCGTTACTATCGATAACCAAAACAAACACACACAATGTTATCGTTTTCTTATTGCCACCACCAGCGCCGACGACGACAAGCAGCAGCATTATCTTCTGTTTTTTTTTTGTTTTCGTTGATAAAAGTAATGGAGAGGAAAAAAAGTATTTTTGTGTGTGTGAAAAACAGAAAATCGCAACTAGAATGACTCAAGCCGCAATCGGTGGGCATAATAATTAGTGTTAAGATTTACTTCGAACACGGAAAAGCATAAAAATCGAAGACGCTGTGTGCGCGACGAAACGAAAAAAAATAAATTTTGGACGTGTGTATCGTCACACACAGCCAAACACACACACGGTTCGTGCGAAAGCAAAAAGATAGAAAAAAAATTACAAAGCAAAAGAAAGGGAAACACAAGAAAAAAATAAAACAAAACGATACAAACAACGCAAAGTAAAGCAACGACCGACCGATCGAACCACGACTAGACGTGAAGTGAAGTGTAGAAGCAGAAGATGTCACATCTACCGACACCTTTGTATGGATTCGCAATATTCTTCCTAATATTCTGGTGCGGAACGTGGTGTGTGCATCTGATTGCGATATGCTATGGCAAATTCAAGCTGCACAAGAAGTCGTGTAAATGCCCCAATGAGACACCGTTGCCGGGTGTGTCCATACTCAAACCGCTGATGGGTGTCGACCCGAATTTGGAGCACAATCTAGAGACGTTTTTCACAATGGATTATCCGGTGTATGAGCTGTTATTTTGTGTGGAGGATAAGTGCGATCCGGCGGTGAAGTTGGTGGAGGGACTGATTGCCAAATATCCCCAGGTGGATGCCCGTTTGTTTTTGGGCGGCAGCAATGTGGGTGTGAATCCAAAAATCAACAACATGAATCCGGCCTATGAGGCGGCAAAATATGAGTTCGTAATGATCTCGGATAGTGGTATCAAAATGCGCAATGACACACTGTTGGATATGGTACATCATATGGGTGAGAAATATGCCCTGGTCCATCAGATGCCATTCACCTGTGATCGTGAGGGCTTTGCGGCAACCTTTGAAAAAGTGTTCTTTGGCACTGTGCAATCGCGGATATATCTGTCGGCGGATTTTTTGGGTATCAATTGCCACACGGGTATGTCGTGTCTGCTGCGGAAGTCGGTGATCGATAGCCTGGGTGGGCTGAAAACGTTTGGCTGCTATTTGGCGGAGGATTTTTTCATTGCCAAGGCCATCACAGAGCAGGGATGGAAAATGCGTATCAGCAATCAACCGGCCCTGCAGAACTGTGGCACTTGTGATATTAGCACATTTCAGCAAAGACTTATACGCTGGGCCAAGTTGCGTGTGGCCATGGTGCCGACTACAATACTCCTTGAACCGCTGTCGGAGTGTATGGTATTGGGTGCGCTGGCCGCCTGGTCAGCCACAATTGTCTTCAAATGGGATCCATTGGTGTTCTATTTGGTGCATATCCTCACCTGGTTTCTGTCCGATTGGCTGCTGCTGACCATTGTCCAGAATGGTTCGTTGACCTTTCACAAATTTGAATTTGTTATTGGTTGGCTGTTTAGGGAGCTAAGTGGGCCGTATTTGTTTCTGCATGCCCTGTGGAATCCAGCGATTAGATGGCGTACACGTACCTATAAGCTGAGATGGGGTGGTATAGCCTATGAACTGCCGGATAATTGCTGTTGTAGTAATAGCAGTTGTAAAAGCTGCAGCAGCAGCGACACGACGATGTTCCAAACGACATCGACAGCAGCAGCCGCAGCAACAAATCTCAGTAGTAAACGACTATTGATTACATCGTAGCATAAGATTATCATGTATTATTGTTTAGTAGCAGTAGGAGCAGCGGCATCATCATCGTCAGCATCGTCACCATCATTAACAGCAATCTAAAGAAACGTACCGACATACATACACATACCTCAGGTATATAGGAAAAAAACCTAGTAACAACCAGACCATAGACAAGAAGCAGAGGAGGGGTATGTAATAACAATTAAAAATAGAGAATAGTAGAAAAATTCTACAAAAACAACAGAAAACTATAACAATAACAAAATTATTCATCATCTAAATTTTTCATCAGCTTCATCATCATCATGATCATTAGGCGAACCAACCAGCAACAACAACAACTTTGACGAATTAGCATTTTTTCTTGTCATCATCAGCAGCATCTTGCATCAAATATCACGCCCATACACATTGTATTTGTTATTGTATTTTATTTCTATTTTTTTAATTTTTTTGTTTCTTTATTGTTTTTTTGTATTATTGTAAATTAATTTCTTAGTACGAATTGTTGTTGTTTATTATTATTTTTATTTTAACACATTCACTCACACACACGATTCCCTACCCTTTGTTTTCCGTGTTCTTAGTATATACATTTATATATATGTAGAAATAATTAATTTATTTTATTATTTTTTTCTATCTCTTATATGTATACATATTTTCTATCTATTTTAAATTAAAATTTCTTTTCTAAATTAGTAATAATATAAATATTATTAATAATTAATTAATATATATGTTATTTTATAAGCTCTATATAAATATAGTTGATAAGTAGTTAAGTAAAACGAAACGATGAAAAAAAAAACAAGAAAAACGAATTAATAAAAAATTATACCTACCAATATTGAAAGAAAAGAAAAAACCCGCATAAGTTCTATTAATTCGAAATTATCAACAAAGAAAAAAAAAATAGATAAACAATACACCCCATTATGAATGGGATTTTTTTTGTAATGGAATGCGATTCATTCAAATTATGTTTTGAGGTTCCAAAAAACAATTCCATACAAAATAAATTATTGGGGAAAAAATAAATATTAGAAAAAAAAAATCATTAAAGAAATGTACAGAGTTTTGATTTATACTAGGCCTTCTTTTTAATGGTATCGCCTTAAGCTCCCTTCGCAGAACAACATTTAAATTTTTACCACAACAAATATGACGATAATACCCCTTTAAAATATGCGAGCTACAAGTTTAGAAAAATACTTCCTTTTTATTTAAGTTTTTTAATTGCATATAAAAATCTCTTGCATATTTCCAATTGATTTTATATCCCTAAAATATCTTAGAATTAGAATAAGGTGGTAATTTTTTAAAAAGATTGGATTTCTAAAAATATTTCTATACACCACCTAAACAGCCATAAGGAAAAAGGCCATAAACTCATAGTAAAAGACCCATAGTCATAAACCCCCAAAAAGGCCATAAGACGTGGATTTTTTAAATAACTTCTATAGACCCCCTAAAAGTCTATATGGTGTGTTCCATGCCCTAAGGCATGGGTGTTTTTAGGAATTTTTATAGACCCCTAAAAGGCCATAAGTTGTGGATTTTTCGTAGAATTTTTTGTACACCCCCTAAAAGCCAAAAGTCGTGGATTTCTTAAAAAAATGTATAGATCCTTAAAAGGCCATAAGGCGTGGATTTTTTTAAAGAATTTTTACGCAATCCTAAAATGCCATTAGGATTTTTTTAAAGATTTTTTATAGACCCGAAAAAGGTCATAAGGCGCGGATTTTTTAAATAATTTTTATAGGCGTTTTTTAAAATAAAGATGTTCTTTTAAATAATTTTTATAGACCCCTAAAAGGCCATAAGTCGTGTATTTATTAAAATAATTCTTATAGATTTCTAAAAGGCCATAAGGCGTGGATTTTTTTAAAGAATTTTTATAGAACCCCTTAAAGGCCATAAGGCGTGGATCTTTTAAATAATTTTTATAGATCCCTAAAAGGCCATAAGGGGTGGTTTTTTATAATGATTTCTAAAGACCCCTGAAAGGATATTAATCGTGGATTTTGTAAAAGAATTTTAGGGCCCCCAAGAATGCCGTAAGGCCTGGATTTTCGGTAAAGAATTTCTAAAGCCCCCTAAAAGGCCGTGGATTTTTGTTAATTTCTAAAGACCCCATTTAAAAGCCATAAGGCTTTTTCCATGTTTTTCACACTTATTTCAGAAACTGCTACTGACTCGGACAAAAAATATATGACAAAAAGATTTGGATTTTTGTTAAATAATTTCTATTATGCCCAAAACGGGCATAATGCGTGAGTCTTTTTTTTAATGTCTAAAGAACCCTAAAAACCCGTAAGACCAGGAAAAGCCATAAGGGGTGTTTTTTTTTTATAATGATTTCTAAAGACCCCTGAAAGGCCATTAATCAATAAAACAATTTTGTAGGCCCCTAAAAAGCATTTAATCGTGGATTTTGTAAAACAATTTTGTAGACCCCTAAAAAGCATTAAATCGTGGATTTTGCAAATAAAATTTAGGGCCCCAAAAAATGCCGTAAGGCCTGGAACCCTAAAAAGCCGTAAGACCAGGATTTTTTTAAGAATATCTAAAGACCACCTAAAAGGCCGTAAGACCTAGTCCTATATGAGTTCTGTGGTACCTCCCCCACAATATTTTCAACATTTACAAATCCAATACCACAGAGGTTCATCATTTTCAATATTTATAAATCCAATATCAGGCTAATGGAATGTCCGAAATGAACTAAATTTTGTACAACCTCTTATCTTAACCAAGCCTTGATCAAGTAGAAAGATGGGATAAGATGTAAAATTAAAAAAAAAAAAAAAATTTCCAAGGTCTGTATGACGTGGGGATTATTTAAATATTTTCTTTTTAAATATCTGTATGAGTTGCAGATTTTTGAAATAATTTTTTTCCTAGCCCTATATAATTATTATTTGGGAATTTTTAAATAATTTTTTTCAAGACCTATATTAGTTGGGGATTTTTAAATAATTTATTCCTGGTGATTTCCTATTCCTACCCAGGCCTATATAAACAGTATATGAAATTGCCTAGTATAAATCTGGACTTGGTATATTATTGAAAAAAAGGGCGATGGATGAGAAATGTATTATTCAATTGTAAGCCCTTTTCTTGAATGAATATTACTATGAATGAATACCGAAATAAATCAAATATAAAAAATATATTCAAACCCACAAAAAACCCAAATGTTTCCACGACCATTTCCAACTACATGTAAACCATAATAAAAAATAAACACACAAATAATAAAAAACAATTAGTATTGGAATTTAGGAAATAAATGAAGATCTAAAAACTTGAATTAATTTTTTGTTATTTGAAATAGTTTTCTTTTTAATAAAAATGGAAGAAAAAATAAATTGTCATATTGTATTTGTTTCTAGACTGTAGAACCATTGTTGAACTATTTTGTAGATATATTTTCATAAAAAAAACAAATAATTTTAATAACAATTATTATAGTTATAATAATTATTTTGTCTAGTAATAATAAATTATAACTTAATTTATTTTTTTTTAGCTCAGATATTCCAAAAACTAAGAAAAAAAATGAAATGATTTTTTAATGCTTTAGTTTAAGTACATACAATAATAACAAAAAAAAATAAAAGATCATAGTGACATGATTCGTTTTGCTACTAGAATTACCCCGCAGACAAAAAAAAAATGATTCCAAATGACTAATATATACAAAAATAAATAATAATAAAAAAATACAAATAATAATAATAAAAATGAAATTATAAAATAAAGTGAAATTATAAAATAATAAATAAATCGAAAATCAAAAATAATAATAGTAATGGAATTATAAAATAATGAAATTAAATTTTGAAATACTCATTATGTAAAAAATCAATACAAAGAGAAAAATACACTGTGGAGAATATGTTGGCAAAAAAATACAACAAACTTAAAACAACAAACGTGTTTGTTTTATTTATTTATACATTTTTTAATTTTTTCAATAACAACAAAAAATAAATAAAGAATAAAACAAAAAATCAAAATACAGACAAACAAACAGCAACCGTCTTAAAGGTCATTAATCGTCCACTCAAATCGTACGAGTAAATTCTATACAGGCCATGAATACAAAACAGGTTGCATGAAGGGGGCGGGGAGAGAAATTTTGTGTGTGTTTTTTTTTTTTTTTTTGACACTCAAAATTATAATTTTCCATATAAAATATATACTAAAAGGAAGTACATGCAAACTTCCAAAATTCAAATTTTGCAAACAAGTTTCACTTAGATCACTTTAGCCTAAAATTCTATTTTTGTCTAGCAAAAAAGTCAAACCGAAAAACATACCATCATGTGCACCAGCACAAGTGTCCAAGTGTGTTGCGTGAGCATTCAACACCATAAAATTTCCAAAAGAAACAATAACAAAGAGGGTATATTAAGTAAATTGGCTTAAAACTTTTAGATAAAGTCACCAAACTAACCCATACTCACTCTTCTCTTCCGACTCTCTTTTTAAATTTGTGTTTTTTTGTATGTTTATTAGGGTGTCATATAATAAAATATACAATAATTTGGGTTTTTTTTTTAAATAATTTTTTCCTAGGCCTATATAAGGGGAGATTTTTTTTGAAATAATTTTTTCCTAGGTCAATATAAGGCTTGGATTTTTAAAATAATTTTTCCTGGGGTAATATAAGTCCTGGGTTTTTTTTTGATTTGTTAAATAAATTTTTTCAAGGCTTTTATGAATATTAAAAATTAATAATAAAAATAATTAAAATAAAAAATATAAAATATCGTATTTTATTTACTTGTTTAAATTTCAAAAGATGGAAAAGTAATGGTAGGTTTATATGCAGCTTAAAAGATTTCATTGAAATGTATTAATAAAACAAATCCTATAATTATGAATGAATTATTGTGAATGGTCTTTATATCTAACAGCTGGGATCAAAAGGATGAACTCAGCTGAAGCTATGACACATTTAGCGCAGCTGACTATCCAATCAATTGTCAAAGTTCATTATGCAACTATGAGAAATATTAGTAGATGATACTTGACAGATGGCCGAATAAAAAAAACACGGATTTTTTGTGTCAAAACCAACTTTAAAATGTCAAACATGAAGATCTGATAGTATTCTCTCAGCTGTTTAAAAGCTATCTGTTGCTGTATTCAGGTAATTTGTTAATATTTATATTAATTAATAATTAAACTAATACAAAGGCTATTGGAAAGATCAGCTTCTAATCAGCTACTTCTGATGTTTACTGTCAAAATTTTTTTTAGAGAATTTGCTTCACATTATGTAAATGTCACAAACCATTATTGTGAATTGACTTTACATTATGAAAAAGTAAATAACGTACACATTTTGGACATAAAATATTGGAAATAAACAGCTGTTTTTCGATTCTTGCTCGATGTTGTTAATAGACCTTTAACTATAAGTGAGAGCATTATTCAATAATAAGATCATGTATCAAAACAAAAACCTTTGTTTTGTCTCGACCATCTGTCAAATGTTTCCTTATAATATTTCACATGCGCTAAATGACTACCTATTCATTGTGTCAAACATTTGAATCTTATGAGCTAATTGATAGTTGATAATCTATTACATGGTTGTATTTTGACAATGATATCAATCTAAACATATCTACTACAGCTCGGCCAACCTGACTGTTGTGACCGACCCGGTCACATACTAATTATACTACTTACATTCTACTATATGCAATATAATACAATACAATATTGGTAAGAGCAGCCCCAGGTGCCCCAACCGGAGTATTCAGATTTCCAAAGGCTTATTTGCAGGCTTCAATTACTCCATCGTAAGGTATTTGTGTCATCTGGCAGTTTTCAAAGTCTTTTATCACATAACGGAAGTACTTTGCTTATTACATAAGGACCTTTATATTTCGGCACTAACTTTTTGTTGGTCCCTATCGTAGTATCCACATTCCGTATCACTACAAAGTCACCTGCTTTAAATGTATTTAATACGCCCCCTTTTGACATAGAAAGTTGCTCGCTATATGCCTGCGACCTCGCAATTTCATCCTCTGCCTTGTCTCGTATATCCTGAATACCCACCTGAGTTATCTCTTTGACCGCATTCCCTAGAATTGCGTTTTCTTTTTATTTCATCATCATACTTTCTTCGTTACATTTGAATCTTATGATCTAATTGATAGTCTGTAATCTATTACATGGTTGTATTTTGACAATGACGTCAATCTAAACAAATCTACTACATATTAAATATTGTCTTTTAAATTACAAATGAATGGTAAAGTAATGCTAGGTTTATACGCAGATTTAAAAATTTTATTGAAATATATTTGATTTGTATCAAAGGTTGTCCAGGAAGATCAGCTGTTTCTCAAATCAGCTGTTTCATTTAGCACTGACGACTATCCGATTAACTGTCAAAGTGCAGAGTTTGCATTTGAATTCGACGCAATGCAATGTTGCCAACCATTAGACATATTACTAGATAAAATTTGATAGATGAAACTATGCCCTTTGAGAGTTAATCGGATAATCAGCTGTGCTAAGTGGAGTACCTATTTATTGTTCCATGGTGCAATAATGCTATATTTTAAATAGAACAGAATGACTTTGAATTTTCTGATCGTTCTACAAATAAATTAATTAAAATATATATTTTTTAATATTCCAATAACAATATTGGGTCATAGAAATTGCCCGAATAAAATCAAATGAAAATGTGAATCAAAATTAACATAAATGCGTGATTTTTTTGACGTACATTTAATTGGTTGCATGGAAATGGAATTTTTTATCCATTAGGTTAATATTTGAACAATTGATTGGGTTCAAATATTTACCTAATATGTTAAGAGGTGTTAAATAATTTATAATTGTTATTAATAGTAATATGATTTGTTGTTGTTACAGCTTTACGTACACCAAAACATATTTTAAAAACATTTGTGATAAAAATAGATTTTTTTTCAATTAAATATTCAAAAATTTCAATATGTCTTATCTACAAAAAATGGTTTATTATTGTGGGTGTTATGTCATCGAATAAATCGCTAAGTGCCCAAAGAATTCAAACAAAAAACAATTTAAAAATGGCCTTTCGATTTCTAGACGTTTGCAAAATTTATCAATACTTCCGCCAAGATTATCAATTGCTGCCATTATTAATTTAAAAACAATATTTTCAAGTTTTTTGTGTATGGGAACACATCATAATTAAACGTATGGTACCATAAATAGGTACTCCATTTAGCTCAGCTGACTATCCGATTTACTGTCAAAGTGTATACTTTCTACCATGATGCAATAATAAGGTGAAGTATCAAAACAAAAATATTTTTTTTTTATCTCGATTATCTGTCAAATTTTTCTTTATAATATTTCAAAAATTTGGCAGCATTGCACATCGAATTCAAGTAAAGTTGACCACTTTGACAGTTAATCAAGACATCAGCTGCTCTAAATGGACTACCTATTCATTGTACCATGGTTTCTACCATGGCACAAATAATAGGTAGCACCTTTAGCGCAGCTGTCAAAGTGGGTAATTTCTACTTGAATTCGATGTGTAGTGTTGCCAACCATGTGATATATTATAAGGAAAAATTTGACGGATGGTCGAGACAAAAACAAAGGTTTTTGTTTTTGATACATCATCTTATTATTGCATCATGGTCACATTGAATAGGTACTCAATTTAACTCAGCTGACTATCCGCTTAACTGTCAAAGTGCATAATTTCTATTTGAATTCGGCACAATGCAATGTTGCCAACCATGAGAAATATTACTAGATAAAATTTGATGTTTTTGTTTTGATACATCACCTTATTATTTCAACATGATTAAACGTAAACAAACATCAGCTGATGGGGGAATTCCCGAAAAATTTCCCCATGTAAACATTAGGTAAGTGCTTTATTTACTAATGCCATTTTATTTAAATATATTTAAATACATTCTAAATATTTTTGCTTTTGTTGTTATTATCTTTGTGAATCATCATTATATCTTGTATTCTATTTTACTATTATTTGCTAAAAAATTCCCTTTGTCTAGTCATATACAAGACTAAATTAGAAAAAATATACCATCTATCTACTCACAAACGGTTTGACTAATTGTTTTTGGTTTTTATTTAACATATGACGTCGGCGAACAAAAAATTGTTGGTTTTTTTAATTTTTTCCTTCTCATGATATTGATTTCGTTTTTTTTTTTTAATCAAAGCATGAATGTGATTGCTATTTATATCATTTTATACGTCATTGAATTTTTAAGTTAAAGAAATGTCTCGTTCGTTACTTGTAAGAATGGGTAATTTAAACAATGAAATAAATTTGTAATGAAATTCCATGACAAAAATAGTCCTTAAATAGTAAAATCGTGTTGCTAAATTATTAATAAGCTGCGGTTAGACAATGTGCTATCAAATTTAACTGAAAATTAAATAAACATATTAAATCAGCTGTTTTTTGTTTAAGCGACAAATGTAAATAATACTTTGTTGGAAGACAATAACCAAGCAAATAATGAAATGAAATATTGAAAATGAAACCGAGTATGTATATTTATTTAATTAATTAAAAAAATCGTATTATGTAATTTTGCAATGACAATATGACAGCTGTTTATATGTTATGTCACATAAATAATACATGTGAATATTAAAATGCAAAATAAAAACAAATGTCACATTGAAAATGCCAATTTTGACATACCTAAGGAATTAAGTAAGCATGGCACAATAAATAGGTACTCCAAGGCACAATGAATAGCAGCTGATGTCTTAATTAACCGTCAAAGTGCATAGTTTCTACTTGAATTCGATGTGCAATATTGCCAACCATGTGAAATATTATAAAGAAACATTTGACAGATGGTCAAGACAAAAAAAAAAAGGTTTTTGTTTTGATACACCACCTTATTACTGCATCATGAGGTACTCCATTTAGCGCGCAGCTGACTATCCGATTAACTGTCAATGTGCATAGTTTCTACTTGAATTCGAAGCAATGCAATCTTGCCAACCATGAGAAATTAACTGGATCAAATTTGACAGATGGCCGAATAAAAAAACAGATGTTTTTGTTTTGGTTACATCACATGAACCTTCGAATTCCGAATTCGTAAACAAGAAAGAAAATTGAAGAAGTGAGGAAGGAGTTACAAAATCCATAAAAATTTTATACTTCTGAGCATAACATAATAAATAGATAGGTCCATTTAGCGCTGCTGGATGACTCGATTAACTGTCAACGTGTGTAATTTCTACTTGAATTCGATGTGCAGTGTTGCCAACCATTTGAAATATTATATGGAAAAGGTTGACAGATGGTCGAGAGAAAAACTAATGTTTTTGTAATGAGTAAAGATGATGCATTTTATTTTAGCACAAAAAAAAACAGGGTTGTATTTTTGGAAATTATTCCGATTATGATATCTGGTTTCAAAAAAACAATAAATGGACATGGAAATGAGGGCCTAACTTTCGTAACGATTCAAAACTCAATTCTAAGAAATTAATATTGTAGACAACCTTATAGTACGTTTACATTATACTGGATTTCGTTAAAGTCCGTACAAATTTGACACTTCTGAGGAAAGATGGCGCATATTTCGGCACAAAAAAACAGGGTTGTATTTTTGGAAATGACCTCGACTATGATCTCTGGCTTCGACAAAAACAATAATAATAATAAATGAACATGGAAATGAGGGCCTAACTTTCGAAAATTTTCAAAACTCAATTCTAGGGAATTAATATTGTAGACAACCTTATAGTACGTTTACATTGCACAGGATTTCGTTAAAGTCCGTACAAATTTCTGAGGAAAGACGACGCATTTTTTTGTACAAAAATCAGGGTTATATTTTTGAAAATTATCTCGATTTTATCTCTGGAAATGAGAGTGTTAGTTTTACAAATTTTAAAATTTAATCCAGTGGGTTTAAATTGTCAATTCCTTTGCACATATATGTCAAATAAATTCTCATAAAGTAGGTTAACCCGGAAAAAATGTTCTAATGTATATGCCGTATTACTGATATCGGGAGATGAAATTGGAAAAGAATAAGGCACTTCGTAAAGTCCAAGAACTCTCGAAGGACTAATTTCAAACTTTCACTAATTCAAGGCCTGTATATAAGGTCATCCAGGGAGACCAGTTGGATATCAGCAGTTAGCTGTCAAAATCCATTATTCTGAAATGACTTCCATTATAAAAGCCTAAACAAAGTCCACATTTTTGATATTAGACTTTAGAAAAAAAACAGCTGATTTTCGCTAGCTGGGTGACCTTATCAATAGATCTTGCACTCATTTTTTTCTGTTCCAAAATTATAGAAGATTTGAAATGAGTCTCTCGGGAATTCTGGGAATTTAGTATCTATTACAAAGTCCCTTATCTGGATAATTTATTCTTCAAACTTTTTGAACCTGTGGTGACTAATCGAAGAGGTTCGATTCAAGCTATCAGAAAATAAAAAATCGTGTAAATATGGCATAACTAGTCACCCCGTTCATGATAAATAGATATGTAATTACCCATAGGAAAGCTCCATTAATAGAGGTGATTTACACAGAAAAAATCTACCCCAAACAAAGGTTATAAATTATTGTGTACTTTTTTATGCGGTTATGCTTTTGAATTTCTAAATCATTAATGGTCTTAGATTTATATGATGATATGAGAGAGGGCTTATCTTTGTGCGTATACAAAATATTATTGATTTATGATTGCTGCACCCCCCTACTCCACTTGACGAAAATCGGCACAATATTTAGTCGAATAATTAGCACGTAGTCATTGATAAATTTAAATAATCTTACCCTGAGAATACCAACAAAAATAGTATTTGGGTGGTGATTCAGTTTTCCTATCCCCAAGTACTATCAGATTTTTTACACAAGGGTACTTTTTATGTTGGAGAACTGGTTGAAAGCAGATAGCACCTATCCTCCAATAAAGGTGTGACGTATTGAAAAATATGTTGGGCAACAAGTACAAGCGGTTTTTTTCTACTCTATTTTTAATGTGTACTTATTTGGTGGTCTTATCTCTTGACTTACGTAGCTGATCTGATAATATTGTGTTGAGATAAAATTAACCTACAAAAAAATTGCCAAAACCCCGAATAACTTTCCGCTTTTTTGAAAAGTAGATAACATCCACCGTAAAAAAGTAAACAAAACGAAAAAATATTTTAGAAAATAGTAATAAAAAATTAACGAAATTTTTTCGAATAAAAATAAAAACCAAACAATTTCGGAAAAGGTTAAGGTACACCCTTGGTCGTGTTTGCGGTTGTGAATACATCCGCAATTGATAAATTAGATTATGGGAAATTTGTTTGCACTCAAAGCCAAACAAAAACAGAAAGAAAAAAAAGCATGAGGTGATTGGGCGCCAAATAATTAAATATTAACATTTTCGGGTATCGCGATATGACTAATAGAGAAGTGTTATCGAAGTCCAAATCAAAAAAAAAAAAAAAAATCGGCACAACAAATTACTGCCAAAAGCACTTGCATGAAACCAGATGTCATACATTTTAATTTGACAATCAATATTATGGTAAACCATAACAAATGGTAGACCGATAATAAACAAAACCAGCTGTTGTATTTATTTATTGTGACAATATGACATAATAAGTCACACACAACAGAGTTGCATTTTTTCCTCTCATTTTCTTCAAAGTAACCTCTATTATTTTTTTAATAGAGATTTTCAACACATATGTGTTCGTGTATACCATGATTCATTAATAAGTTGATGTATAAACAACATCTGTTTTGTTTTATTCGATCATCTGTCAAAATTTATCTAGTAATATTTCTTATGGTTGGCAACATTGGAGTGTGTCGAATTCAATTTGGAAACATGATGCAATAATAAGGTGATGTAGCAAAACATATTTCACATGGTTGGCAACATTGCACATCGCATTCATGTAGACAGTACGCACTTTGACAGTTAATCGAGTCATCAGCTGAGCTAAATGAAGTACCTATTTATTGTGCCATGGTAGAAACTATGCACTTTGACAGTTAATCGTATAGTCAGCTGCGCGCTAAATATAGTATCTATTTATTTTGCCATGCAATAAGTCTTAAACGGTGTACACACTAGTTTGTTTACAAACAAACATCAGCTGATTTTCAATAGGATAATGATTTAAACTATGTGTAAACAGTAAGGGTGCATTTTAAGATTTCGTTAATCGAGTCGATTTATAATCGAAGGTAGATAGGATTCAGTAATGTGTACTCAACTTTTTTTGATGCAGGGTTGTATTTTTTCTGTAGGAATTCGCCATGATGCAATAATAAGGTTATGTATCAAAACAAAAACATTTGTTTTTGTCTCGAATATCTGTCATTTTTTTCCTTATAATATTTCAAATAATTGGCAACACTGCATATCGAATTCAAGTCAAATTACCCACTTTGACAGTTAATCAAGACATCAGCTGCGCTAAATGGACTACCTATTCATTGTGCCCATTGGAAATCGCTTTCTGATATTGTTTAAATAAATTTAATTTTTTAAGACATCAGGTGGCCAGGTGCTTATTTTATATTGCAAAAATGTGATAATCAAAATTGTGTATCTACTCTTATAGTACGCTTACATTATACTGGATTTCGTTAACCCAGTGGGGTTTAATTGTCAATTCTATTGCATATCCTCATAAAGTAGATTAAACCAATAGAAAATTCTAAAGTATATGCCGTTTTAATGATTTGATTTACACACGTTATATTATTTAATTATTTGTCGCTTAATCACTTCATGTGGTTAAGTGCACATGAATAATCGCTTTTTATCAATGGCGGATATAATATAATAATAGAGAGATTCTTACCCTCTTTATGGAATATTTTAATAAACAAATGGTATTATTAAATTTTAATTATTTTCCAATAATTTTTTTGCCGTTTGTTTATTTTTTTTTTTCGGCGTTATCTATTTTTTGTCGGACTAGGAAAATATATTTTTTATGTACACGAATTATTCATACGACGATTTTTTTCTTCGTTTCGTATTTATTTTTTGTTAGCTAGGCTAATTATATCTTAAAACAATATTATCAGATGCTACGTAAGTCAAAGCCCAAAGCGATAAGACCAATAAATACGAGGGCACTTCGGAAATTTCTTAGCCTAGCACAGAAAGGGCGGTATAAGGAGCAAAAAGATAAGTGGTTTGGAAACTTCCATCTCTGATCACATGTTAATTTTGTTTCGATCTAGCAACTTCTTCATATAGAAACAAGTTTTTAAAAAAGACACAGGAAATGGAAAATTAGAAATGCGCGCTTCCATTGTAAACAAATTGCGGATGCGTCTTTTTTTTAACACATGTTTCTGTGTGAAGAAGTTGCCAGATCGAAACAAAATTTAACATGTGATCATAAAAGACAGTTTCTAAACCACTTAACTTTTTTTTTTGTTTATACGGCGCTTTTTGTGGTAGGCTAAGATATTTCCGAACTGCCCTCGTACATAAAGTGAAGAAAAAACGCTTTTTATATACATTTTTAATACGTCACACCAACCAATAATGTTAGTTATCTGTTTCAGAAAATAAACAAAAAAAAAAAAACCTTGTGTGATAAATCTCCTGAATCACCATTTTTCACCGTTTTTCGGCAAAGCCATGTTAAAATTTATCAATGGGTACGTGTTCCTTTGTCTGGAACAATTATGGTTCCGATTTTGGTTCAAAGGAGTGTAGGAAAAAATACATATCATAAAGCAATAATATTAAGTACACACAGCAGATAAGCACTATCATAAAAATCTAAGAGCATTATGAATTCTTAATTGAATTTATGACCTCTTCTTCACGAGTGTATCATTTTTATTGACAATCTAAATCTGTCGAGGTGACATGGTACATTATGATCAATTATCTGTCAAGTCTTGTCCGTTATTTTCGGGGTAAGTAAATCTAAGACGCTAAACATTATGTACATTTGAATTTGTTGACGCTTTACCCTCCTTTGTGAGCATTTATTTGACATATACGCAATGGAATTGACAATTTAAAGCCACTAGATTTACTAAACCCAGTACAATGTAAATGTATTATTAATTTGCATAGAAAACACACAACAAGTATGTACTCCATTTAGCGCGCAGCTGACTGTCCGCTTAACTGTCAAAGTGCATAATTTCTACCATGATGCAATAATAAGGTGATGTATCAAAACAAAAACATTTGTTTTTGTCTCGATAATCTGTCAACCACCAGCTGGTCAACCACCAGCGGGCGAGTCAGATGTTTCTTTTTTGCAAGTCTAATGTCAAAATTTCATGGCATATCTGTATGCCAAATAAATCCTCATAAAGTTGGTTAACCCGGTAAATACTGTTTTAACTATATATAAAACAGGATTGATAATACATTGCTATCCTATAACAATAATAAGACAGTTAATCGAGCCATCAGATGCGCTAAATGGACTACCTATTTATTGTGCCATGATTTCTACTTGAATTCGACGTGCAATGTTGCCAACCATGTGAAATATTACTAGACTCAATTTGACAGATGGTCGAATAAAACCAAACAGATGTTTTTGCACATCACCTTCAAGATCTATTAATTAAGTCATCCAGCGAGCGAGTCAGCTGTGTTTTTTTTCTGCAAGCCTAATGTCAAAATTCCATTGCATATCGGTATGCCAACCAAATTTTCATAAATTAGGTTAACTCAGTAAAATGTCCAAATGTAAATACTGTTTTATTTATATAAACAACTGGATTCAAAATCAGCCTTATTCTAGATGTCAATTCCATGTGAATTTACTCGCTCTTTCCCTTCGCCTTATTCTGAACAACATTTTCCAGTGAATTTTTTCGCATTCTCGCTTTCGCCTTATTCTGAATGAAGTTCGAAAGCGAAAAAATCCGCTTTGGCGAAAAATTAGGTATTCTGAATTACAGATGAGATGAAATTTTGTGCGAAATTTTTCGCTAATAAATTTAAGGGGAGTTGACTACAAAAACATAAGTAATAACTATTTTTATGAAAAATATTTACACAATACTTATTCTATGACGATTTAGAATATTATAAATGATAGTAAGCAAATTTTTAACTGGAAAACAGCCAATAAAATGCCATTGGAAATCCTATTGATAACGATGCATGCTGCCAAAGAATGTATGAAGGTAATAAGGAATATTTAAGTCGAGTTTGATGCATTTTGGAGGCGAAATACAGACATTTGTGTGAGGATCTGTCTCTCAAGAAAAAAATTTTAAAAATTATAGAAAAACCAAATTTCACTGATGAGCCGCTTAACTGAAATAAAAATTATGAAAGAACAAAAAATATTTTTTTTTTCAAAATTATCGTGTGCATGATTTGAAGGAAGAAATAAAGGAGTAGGAGCAAATCATAACATAACTGACCACTTTAAGAATTTGGGGAGATAAAATATCAAAATTAAATAAAAAGGCACACAATTATGTAGTGAAATAATAAACTGTGAATTAATTAATTAAATCGCAGATTTCTTCCTATTATTCGTTGTGTTTTTGCCATCATAAAAAAATGTTCTTTTATTTGTAATCTATTGTAGTTGTTGCAACAAATTGCATCAAAACAATGAACAGCTGTTTCACATGCCATATCGTAGGTTGCCATATTTTCAAACATTAATTTATTTTCTTTTAATTACAAAGCATTTATACAGCGGATTCTTAATATTTCACATTTGTATTGCTATAAAGTTTAAATAACAATAAAAAGCAACAATTTTTAATAACAAAAATCAATAAATAATATATTGAAAAATATTACACAATTAAATTACAATGGGGCAACACACATTGCAACTTAAATTACAATATGGCCACACACAGCGCAACTTAATTTACGATATGGCAACACGAATCTTTTTTTCAACCACCATTTTCGAAAACTCGAATCTGCATCTCGCATTTTTTGCGTCTCCCTATTCATTCAGAATAAGGCGAGAATGTGAAAGCGAAAAAATTTTTATATGCGAGATATCTCCCAGCGAATATCCAGAATAAGGCTGAATATATTTCTATCCTATAAGCCATGATGCAATAATAAGGTGATTTATCAAAAAACCCCTTTCTTTTTGTCTAGACCATCTGTCAAAATTTTCCTTATAAAACTCCACATGGTTGGCAGCATTGCACATCGAATACAAGTAGAAATTCCGCACTTTGACAGTTAATCAAGTCATCAGCTGTGCTAAATGGGCTACGTGTTTATTGTACCATGGTCACGACTATGATGCAATAATAAGGTGATGTTTTACAACAAGAACCTTTGTTTTTGTCTCGACCATCTGTCAAATTTGTCCATATAATAATTCACATGGTTGGCAACATTGCACATCGAATTCAAGAAGAAATTATGCACTTTGACAGTTAATCAAGACATCAGCTGATCTAAATGGAATACCTATTTATTGTGCCATGGTTTCGACCATCTGCCAAATTTTTTCCTTATCAAATTCCACATGTTTGGCAACATTGCACATCGAGCTCAAGTAGAAATTACGCACTTTGACAGTTAATCAATACATCAGCTGTGCCAAATGGACTACCTATTTATTGTGCTTATGTTTATTTATAAAATATTATTTTCTCGAATTCCTCAAAGGCAATTTTCTTGTTTTGATTTTTTTCTTATTAAGTTCTAATGTTCTGCTCTAATTAGTTGCCGAACTTAATTAAATCGGTAACCAGGCACAGAAAAAATTTGCCAATGACACAGCAAATTATTTATAAATGTAAACAATTATTTACTTTTTTTCATTGTATTTTATTGCAAAATAAAACAAAAAATATTTTCTTCTTTTGTATTATTGTTGTTGTTGATGAATCATCTGTTTACAATTTGTGATTGCCGGGCAAGGGGTCAAACAACCGCCACCACCACGACCATTATGATCTGTGATAATGCAACCAATTAACGTCAAAATGACGTAACAATTTATCAAGTAACTGAGACTGACTGACTTTTGTTTTGTGAAGTGCCTACCAACAAATGTCAAAATACTTAAAGACAATAGCAACAACATGGCAAACCGATTTATTGGATTTTATAGTGTTGATGTTGAGTGGAGCGTTTGGCGTTATCAGACAGAAAAAATGTTGAAAATAAATTCTTGAAGTAATTGTAATGGGATTCAGAATTGAAAAAACAGATAATTTATTTATAAATAGAAATGTTAAGAGGGGGAAAAATCATGAAAAACGGCAAGTACATTCGAACTTGTTGCTGGGTTAACCTATTTTATGGGGAGTTAAACGGCATTTACATTAGGACTTTTTGTTGGATTAAACGGCATTTACATTAGAACTATTTACTGGATTAAGCTACTTTATGAGGATTAATTTGAAATATTTACAATGAAATTGACAAGTTAAACTTACTGGATTAACGAAATCTGGTACAATGTAAACGTACTATTAACTTCCTCTATGAGGATTTATTTGGCATATACAGTGGTGGTCACAGAATTAAAACATTTACTGTGGTAAACATTTTTTGATCAGCCCTCGATTCGTTTGAAGTATTTTTGAATTTTTTTTTAATTCAGAACACTTCGGTATACTGCACTCAAGAGATTTAGTGTGAAAATGGAAAATTATTGCATGCAATTTTTCCATAAATAACGGTTTTTATGAAAATACATCGACTTTGAAGTGGCCATATAATTAAAACATTGTGTGATTTTTAACTTTACTTTATTTTTTCAAAATATTTTTAAAAAAGCTCTTTAATTTAGTTAAATTATGTAAACTAAGCACCGATAAAATCATTTACTGATAAAAATTTTTGAAAAAATCTGTAAAATCTATCAAAATTGCCAGAAATTTGTACAGTACATCTTACATTAGGAAAATAACCCTTATTATAGAAGATGAAGGTCCGAATGCACCAGAAATTGCTAGAATTAGTAGAAAACAATAAATAATTCTCAAAATAAATAAATATTTGAAATAAAAACTGAAAAAATGGGAATTAACCTTAAGGAACGATTCAATTTCGATAGCCTTTATTGAAGAAGGCCTGAATATTTTTGCAGCATGTGAGGAAATATCGATTGGTATTGGCATTTATTATATCAAATCGATTGTTCGAGTAGTACAGAATATATTATATCAAAAAATATACCAGTCACAACAGAACGAACAGAGATCAACACCTATGTTGACGAGAAAACGTTTCTGGTACACAGCAGCATGTTTGATGGTTAACTCTTGACCCTTAAAATGTATTGAACATGACAATATTTTTCCAAAATAAAATTTTTTGAATAGAATAAAGTCCATTTAATCTATTTTAGCCTAAAAGAAAGAAAAAATTTACAATTTGACAAATATTTAAAGTCTTGTGTTGAGCATCAAAAATGCTGCTGTGTGGCAGAAACTTTTACTCGTTAACATAGACATTGATCTCTGTTCTTTCTGTTGTGACTGGTATATTTTTTGATATAATATATTCTGTACTACTCGAACAATCGATTTGATATAATAAATGCAAATACCAATCGATATTTCCTCACATGCTGCAAAAATATTCAGGCCTTCTTCAATAAAGGCTATCGAAATTGAATCGTTCCTTAAGGTTAATTCCCATTTTTTCAGTTTTTATTTCAAATATTTATTTATTTTGAGAATTATTTATTGTTTTCTACTAATTCTAGCAATTTCTGGTGCATTCGGACCTTCATCTTATATAATAAGGGTTATTTTCCTAATGTAAGATGTACTGTACAAATTTCTGGCAATTTTGATAGATTTTACAGATTTTTTCAAAAATTTTTATCAGTAAATGATTTTATCGGTGCTTAGTTTACATAATTTAACTAAATTAAAGAGCTTTTTTAAAAATATCTTCAAAAAATGCAGTAAAGTAAGAAATCACACAATGTTTTAATTATATGGCCACTTCAAAGTCGATGTATTTTCATAAAAACCGTTATTTATGGAAAAATTGCATGCAATAATTTTGCATTTTCTCACTAAATCTCTTGAGTGCAGTATACCGAAGTGTTCTGAATTAAAAAAATTTCAAAAATACTTCAAACGAATCGAGGACTGATCAAAAAATGTTTACCACAGTAAATGTTTAAATTCTGTGACCACCACTGTATGTAATGGAATTGACAATTTTGGCTCTACTGGATTTAATAAGTCCGGTAAAATGTATTGTAGAATTGAGAATTTTCAAGTTTAAAAGAGAAACACACCTCATGTTGAGGCGTCAAATAATTAAATTATAAAACTTATGAAATTCCGATTCCATAACAGGGTGACTAATAGAAAAATTTTCAGTTTTTTTTTTTCAAATTAATAAAAAATGGAGATTATAAATTGCCAATTTTTAAATTACTAACATAAATATCTGGACGAAAACATGTGTCAATTTTATAGATGTTACGGTGTAAACGTAGTCTAAATGACGTATGGTTATTAAAACACATGTTTAGGCCGCATTTACACCGAATGTATTCTTCTTCAGACATATGTTTTCATATATCAATTCCACCGTGTTTGGGGTGAAACATGGCACAATGAATAGGTAGTACATTTAGCGCAGCTGATGTCTTGATTAACTGTCAAAGTGGGCATTTTCTACTTGAATTCGATGTGCAATGCTGCCAACTTGTTGAAATATTATAAGGAAAAATTTGACAGATGATCCAAAAACAAATGTTTTTGTTTTGATACATCATGGGTGGAATTTAAAGTGGCATGGAGTACGGAGTCTATGTTGCCACCTTAACGGGTGTACATATATTTCATGCGATTTTTATGTGTTTTACGGGTAGAATTGGCTTATATTTCAATATAGTTTTGATGCATCTTTGTAGTATTTCGCTACAGCAAAGTATACCCTAATGTCATTAGATTTTAGTATTATATCGATTGAAGGTTGATAAATTCCGTGTTTTTGTAGATTTTGCAATAAAGAATGTCTGGTATTTAGGTCAATGTCAGGTCAATTATAGGTGTTGTCCATAGTTTGGATGTCTCCACAATCACATCTGTCGAAGCTGGTTATGTTAATTCTGTGGAGATGATGTTTCATATGATTGTGGCCAAATCGAAGTCTAATTGTTGCTGTTGCGATACTTCGGGGCATTTTAGCATTTCGGAACCAAGGAATACAGTTTACTTTGGGTGAAAATGTGTAACATCGTCTGCCATATATACTTCCGTTGCATTTTTCTTGCCAAGATGTGACGGCCAAAAATTTTTCGTGTTGTCTCAAGTCAGATGGACATAATTTTGGGTAAGAATCGGTTGGATTATGGTTGGTGGCAATGAATTCAACATACTCGTTTTCATCGATGCAGCTATGGCTAGACACCCATAGAAAGTGTACAATGAAGGCCTCCCTAGACATTTGGTACACTTCATCTTTTTTTTCAAAATCCATTATTGTGAATTGACTTCCATTATGAAAACGTAAACAAAACTCCAAATTTTTGACATGAGAAAAAACAGCTGACTTTCGCTCGTTGGGTGACATTATTAATAGATCTAGATTAATCCAGAAATCCTAGATTATCGAAATCCTGTACAATGTGAATATACTATAAGTTAAAAATATAATAATTCATGTTGCGGTGTAAACGTAGTCTAAATGACGTATGGTTATTAAACACATGTTTAGGCCGCATTTACACCGATCAGGTCATCCAGGATGACCAGCTGCATATCAGCTGATTCTCAATTTTGCTGTCAAAATCCATTATTGTGAATTAACTTCCATTATGAAAACGTAAAGTCCAAATTTCCCAAATCTAGTTCACTTAGCGGATCGATCTTTCCGTTCCTTTTTTAAAAATGAACTAGTTCCTTAATGTAGTTTATTTGCTCCATATAGTTCCTTTGCTCCATACAGTTCATTTGCCCGATCGTTCCTTTCTCGGAATAGTTCCAATGAACTAGTTCGTTCCGGAACTACCCAACTCTACCACAGTGTTATCAAAATCCTGTACAATGTACATGTACTTTAAGTCAAAAATATAATAATTCATAAATATTTGAAAATTATATAAACTAAAATTACCTTCCCTTTACAAGAGCCAATACTATTTAGAACACGACATAATTGTCCATGATGCAAAAAATATGTTGGTGTATCAAAACAAAAAACATTTTTTTACCCGACCATCTGTCAAATTATAAGTAAATTTTTCTCATGGTTGACAACATTGCACATCGAATTGAAGTAGAAACTATGCACTTTGACAGTTAATAGAATAGTCAGCTGCGTGATGGAATAATAAGGTGATGTATCAAAATAAAACATTTGTTTTTTTTTTACCTGACCATCTGTCAAATTATTTTCAAGTAATATTTCTCATGGTTGGCAACATTGCACATTGAATTCAAGTAAAGTTAACCCCTTTGACAGTTAATCGAGACATCAGCTGCGCTAAATAGACTACCTATTTTTTGTGACATGAGCTGCGCTAAATGGAGTACCTATTTAACATTAACACTGCATTTACAAAAGACTGTATAGATTCTATGTAATCATATGATTTAAAATGCCCTTATTGAAAATCGATAATTTGTTACTAAGCAATTAAAAGCAATTCCAATTCAATATAATCGGCCAACAAATAAAAGCAATTATATTTCTATTTTTTGTTTTGAAAATCACGCTTATCAATTGGGTAATAAAAAAACCAATTTATTTTTAAGCACTAGAAAAAAACCAACAACTTATCAAAAAGTTAGATAATTTTACGATTTTAATCGGTTTCACATGACAATCAAAAAGGTTAATGGTAAATTAAAGTAAAATAAAACATCTGTTCTGTTGGCCCAAAAGTATATTTAATAAATTGATATGGTCTCCCAGCTGGCGAAAAAACATCTGTTTTTCTCTAGTTCGACAGCTGATTTTCTCAAGTTCAATGTCAACAAAAATGGAAGAAGTGGAAAATACATACAACTTCAAAGGTAATTTCTCTGTTGCAGAATATGTAGAGGCATGTTTAGACCATACCTTCTCAATCGACTGAATTTCTAAATCGAAATAAATAATTTTAGCTGTTTAGATAACTATTATATTGAAATCAAAATCTATTAATAAGGTCGGCCAGCAAGCGAAACTCAGCTGTTTTTAATCAAGTCTAATGTCAAAAATTTTGACTTTGTTTACCTTTTCATAATGGTAGTCAATTTACAATAATGGATTTTGACAGCAAACATGCGAGCCAGGCCCAACGTTTGCTGTCAAAATCCATTATTGTGAATTGACTTCCATTATAAAAACATAAACAATGCCCACATTTTGGACATTAAAATTGAAAAAAAAAAAACAGCTGACTCTCGCTAGTTGGATAACCTTATTAATAGATCTTGCTTGCGAAGCAGCTGATATCCAGCTGGGATGCTTCTCAAGCTTACTGTCAAAATACATTATTTTGAATAGCCTTCACATTAGGAAGACGTAAATAACGACCTAAGTTATGACATTTAACTGCAAAAATAACCGATGTTTTCTGATTTCGATAATTTCCGGGTTGATTAAGATAACATGGCATAGTCTGAACCATGGCACAATAAATAGGCAGTCCATTTAGAACAGCTGATGTATCAATTAACTGTCAAAGTGGGTAAATTTCTACTTGAATTCGATGTGCAATGTTGCCAACCAGAGTTGCCAGCAGAGTTTTTGTTTTGATACATTACCTTATAAGATGATGTCAATTAGACAATTAGAAAATTCTGACAACGGTATGTGCCTTTGATACGTCTAAAACTTTGGGTGTTTTTATTATTGCCATTATCGACATATTTTTTATTACAGGGGTGTGGGTCAACAAAATAAATATATATATATATATAAAGTTCAACCATAAATTTATGTAAATAGACAAACATTTTGTATTATTTATCAATACATAAAAATGTGTTTCTATAATCATGACTACATAAACCAAAATTTATCTAGTCGAATGTAAACTATGACTAAGAAGTTGCCTTCATTATCAGTGTCATAGAATACATAATGTTATGGGTGTGCTAACAAAGAATGATAATTTTACTATAACATATACTCTGGAACACTGTAAAAAATATTCAAAATTGATCAATTTAATTTGCAGATATATTCTTAAACTATATTTGCTAAAACTGCAACCGTTTAAACATGCTTTGATATGATGTAAATCCCAATCAGCTGATGATTGTTTACATATACATATGTATACACACAAACAAGGGCTATTTTTGGGTCATCAAGGGAGACCAGCTTAACATCAGCTGTCTTTCAAGTTTGCTGTCAAAATTCATTATTGTGAATCTTAATAAAAAAACTCAAAATTGATTTATTTGGAAATTTATTTTTTTAAATAACAATTAGAATCACGCCAACCGTTTAAACATGTTTTGAAACGATTTAAGTCTCAATCAGCTGATAATTGTTTACATATATGTAAATACACAAGGTTGTCAAAGGAAGACCATCTGGATATCAGCTGCCTCCCAAGTTTGCTGTCAAAATCCTTTATTAGAATTGAAATTATTATAAAAAACATAAACAAAGTCCAAATTTTGACATTGGGCATGAGAAAAAACAGCTGACTTTCGCTAGCTGGGTGTCCTTATTAACAGATGTAAATTTCAACAAAAATGTAGTTTAGAAAATTATCTGCATCAGAACATTTACTTTTATGTGAAATATTGTATAGATATATATTTTCTTATACAAAAGCAGAGTTGTATTTCCTTTGTTACATAATTTAGATCATGATTTAAAATATATTGAGGTATGAGATGACGTTTAGACTATCCCTTCTTAATCGACTGAGATTTGCAAAGCGAGGAAATAAATTCTAGTTATTTAGACGAGTATAAAATAATATAACTGTAGTCAGCTGATATTTGTTTACGTATACATCGAAATTTCAAAGGCGTTTTTACACTATGATTTCGGCCATGGTGCAGTAATATAGAAAACAAACAAAATTTTCCTTATCATATTTCACATGGTTGGCAACATCGCACACATCGAATTTAAGTAGAAACCATGATGCAATGATAAGGTGATGTATCAAAACAAAAACCTTTGTTTTTGTCTCGATTATCTGTCAAAATTTTCCATATAATATTTCAAGTGGTTGGCAACACTGCACATCGAATTCATGTAGAAATTACCCACTTTGACAGTTAATCGAGACATCAGCTGTGTTAACACTAGATTGCCGAAGGCATTCATTTTGGCCGTTATTCAATTTCAAGTCCAAAAACAACTGTGTATATAATAACACAAATTTTTAAAATTTGGTGACTTTTTGATAATAAACGTAATTCTATGTGCTGGAAAAAGTCACCAAATTTAAAAAAAAGTGTCATTATATGCACAATTGTCTTTGTACTTGAAATTGAAAAGCGGTCAAAATGACTGCCTTCGGCAATCTAGTGTTAAATGGACTGAGTATTCATTGTGCCTTGGTAGAAACTACACACTTTGAAAGTTAATCAAGACATCAGCTGCTCTAAATGGACTACCTATTTATTATGCAATGATCTGTTAATTTTTTCTGGTAATATTTCACATGGTTGGCAACATCGCACACATCGAATTTAAGTAGAAACTACACACTTTGACAGTTAATTGAATTGTCAGCTGCACTTAATGGACTACCTATTTATTGTGTCATGATTTAGACTATCGAGAAACTAAATTCTAGCTGTTTTGACTAAAGCTGCGTTTACATTTACGAAATCCACTCGATCTCAAATGTCAATTCCACAGCGTATACGTCATATCATGATGCAATAATAAGGTGATGTATCAAAACAAAAACATTTGTTTTTGTCTCGGTTATCTGTCAAATTTTTTCCATATAATATTTCAAATGGTTGGCAACACTGCACATCGAATTCAAGTAAAAATTACCCACTTTGACAGTTAATCAAGACATCAGCTGCGCTAAATGGACTACCTATGAATTGTGCCATGCGTCATATATAATCCACTGTATCTGTGAACATGCTTAAGGTGACGTATACACCATGGAATTGACATTTGAGTGGATTTAGTAGTCTAAACGTGCTATAATATTAAAATGATATGCATTTCATAGTCAGCTGTTATTTGTTGTCACTGATTTCAATGGCTTCATAATTTCTGTAGCACTTTTCATTGGTGAACATTTTTACAATTCTAATTATATTTATTTACAATTATATACAAATTTACGTCATTAATGTAAGGCCTTTGGAAAAATATTTTGTAAAAATTTACGGCTCTTCTGTAAGACATTAGAAAAATATTTAAAAAAAAATCCACGCCTCTTGAAAGGTTTTAGATTTTTTTTTTTAATTTTTATTTTTAGCAAAATATTTTTAGAAAAATAAGTAGAAAACAAGTAAAAAATAAAAAAAATATATCTGTCGGCAACACCGTGTCAGTCGGGGATATATACCCCCAGCCTATGGTTTGCGGAGGTCTTCAGAATTAGACACTGATTTTATTATTAGCTTTATATAAGAAATATGTTTTTATCAAAGAGGTTTCGGATTTAATGTTGATAAAATTTTATAAAATATTGACCACTTGTGTGGGAGGTACCGGAAGGAGTGGACTGGGTCCCATCTTTGGACTTAATCTAGACTTCGTAAAGATAATGGGTTTGGCAAAGTTTGGTTCACATCGGACCTTCCATTCGCCTGATATTGGATTTAGAAATATTGAAAATTTTCTGTAAGGTCTTTGGAAAATATTTTTAAAAAAATCCACGCCTTCTGTAAGGTCTTTGGAAAATATTTAAAAAAAAAATCCATCCATCCTTCTGTAAGGTCTTTGGAAAATATTTTTAAAAAATCCACGCCTTCTGTAAGGTCTTTGGAAAATGTTTTTTTTTTAAATCCACGCCTTCTGTAAGGTCTTTGGAAAATATTTTTAAAAAAATCCACGCCTTCTGTAAGGTCTTTGGAAAATATTTTTAAAAAATCCACGCCTTCTGTAAGATCTTTGGAAAATATTTTTTAAAAAAATCCATCCATCCTTCTGTAAGGTCTTTGGAAAATATTTTTAAAAAAATCCACGCCATCTGTAAGGTTTGTAATAAAAGTTCCGCTTCTTTTTTTTTTTGCATTAATACATTTCAACCGGAATGTGGGTGAACACGGCATCTACATTTATGCACATACGCTGTTCATCTGCACGATTTCATTTATTTGATTTTTTTTTTTGTTTTTTTCGACCGACACACCATTGAAGATAATATAAACAAAGAAAACGTCTAAGGTAAATATGAGATGAATGAATGGCGTTATATTTATAAAAAAATAAGAAATATTTAAAAAATGTTTTCTTATTTGATGTACGTATTAATAAATCAAAGATAGGCACAATTTAGTATATGTGTATACATGTACTATATCTACATATAGTACTGTATCATCATGCATACATATGTATATAGAAACAATTCTTATCGTTTTTAAGTAAAAAAAAAATAAAAAAAAAACAACATAAATCCTTAACATTCCAGCATGTATAATTATGCAGATTCTTTTTTTTCTGTTTAACATATGTACATACATATGTTCGCCTCTCACATGATAATTTGAATATGATGAACATAGTGTTATTCTGCCGCTTCTTCTTCTTATTTTCCTTCTCCTCCTGCCCCACCATCCACATGGGCTATGACATTGTACAATGTTAATAAATAGTAAACGTAGATAATAAGTACAAATGTCATTGTTTTGTTTGTGGGGAGAGAACTAATGATGTCGCACTCTCTATCTCTCTCGCTCCCTAGAAATGTTTTCTCTTCTTTTCCTAATACCTTTGACACATTAAGTGATAAGAAAAGTAAGGGGTCTTTAAACCATCATTTGTGACTCACATCGAGAGATAAGTTTTCTGGGAGGCTTTTTCACATAATTTATTTGATGGATCATTTAAATGGAATGGAAAATCGAAAACAAATTATATATCAGTTTCTTCACTAATTATGCGTAATTATGTACGTGGGTGTGACTACAGCGGCGTCTAGTCAAGTTTGTGTGTACTAAAAAAATAAAATGAATTGTATAGAAATCTTTGTAATAATGTATTGGCATAATCTATTAGTATTGTGTATAATTACATGAACTAGTAGACTGTAATAAAATTGATTTTTTTGGTTTTGTATTCATATTAAATTACATGTTTTTTGTTAAGGTACATGTCTAAGTACAGACATATTTAAAGTATGTGTCAAATCTATAAACATATCTAAAGCATTATAAAAGGCGTGGATTTTTTTTTTTCAATTTTTTTTTCTAAAACCTTTCAAGAGGCTTGGTTTTTAAATTTTTTCTAAGACCTTTCAAAAGGCGTGGATTTTTTAAAAATATTTTTCTAAGACCTTTCAAGAATATGATAAAGAATGCGGCAAAATCTTCAAAAAACAAAAAAGCGGTACAATGATACCAATAGTCTATCTTAAAATATTCTGAGCTCATTAGTGATAGTGAGTGATTTCGAAATTAAATTATGGTATTCAAATATATTTTTTCATTTGTTCGGCTTTATTTCAAAAAAGAAAAGTGTGTATTTTGACCGTTTTCTCTTTTGTCTCTTCTATTTCGTACTGTACAAACTACGTTTACAAATAAATCTGTAATAATAATTTATATGAGTCACCCTGTAATTAAGATATTTCATTTAACATAAATGTAGCATACTTACAGGCGTTTCATAACAAATGCTCACATTATGATTACCCATTGATTGGAGGATGACAATTATGTTCAATAAAATTCACATATCTCGAAAAGTAGTGAATGGAATTTGCACATTCAAATGCTGAAAAATCCTTAATAAACGATTCTAGAAGAAGGAGAAGAGAGATTTTCCAAAAATAGTTCGATAAATATTAAAAAATGTCATGGAATCTGAACTATATTTGTTCTTCAATTTATTTTCTGCCATCAAAAATATTTTCAATGAATGTTTGTTTTCTAAAAACCAAAGGTCCGGGTTTTTTCTACATTATAAGACCAGTCCTGCTGAGGTTTTCTTTCTATAAAAGATCTGTTGAAGGCCTTCTCTATACCGTAGGAGGCCTTCAATATAGATTTTCATCCTTTTTAATGCCTTCTTCTGTTTTTTTTTTTTTTTTGTTAAAAACGGAAGGGGAACCGCACTAAAATATTCGACAACAATTAATAGCAATAAATTTTATTGTAAATATGATTGTTATTGGTGTCAGGTCATAAATAATCGGCTAGCAATCAAACTCCAACCCCATCCTCCCCCTTTAACGATGTCTTTGACACCCTAAAAACAAAATTCCCGCAATGTTACCCCCCATCGTCGTAAAAATTCATTCACAAAACCGAACATTTCGGAATTTTTATATTGGCATAACAGCTGTGCGGAAATCCATACCAAAAAAAAAAAAAAAATACTTGGCCCACAAGGACAGACTGAGAAAAACACATGTTTGTTCAACAAGTGAGTTAAAGAGAACAACCAAAACAACAACAATAACAACACCAAACGAAACCATATAGATAACAAAGTCCATTGATGTGTCCAAACAACCAGCCAACCAACCCACCATTCTCACACACAGGATGTCAAATGTCCACCAACTAAATTCTGCGCATGTCTGGATCTTTTCTTTCCCAACCAACATATCATTGACATTGAATAACTCTACAACAGTTTGTCATCATCGTTTGTGGTTGTCGGTAAAAAAATCAGAAAAATATAGAACCGTTTTTGAAATCTGAATCTCTAAGGCAACAGCTTCCGGAAAAGCAACAACAACACCTCTCACTTAAAAGGCAGGATATTTAATAATAATAAAACGAAGAAGAAGCAGGATAAATTGATTATGAAATAATTGAATAATAACTTGGAGATAGAGATGGAAAAAAGTGAAATTGAAATGAATACCGAATTGAGTTTTTAAAGAATGGAAAAAGAAAGAAACTGAAGTTTTATGTGTGCGTTGAGAAAAATCCATTCATCCATCCATTGTACCTAATATCAAAAAGTTAACATATGTAGTGTTATACATACATATATAAAATAATATAAGCAATATACATATATATACAGTGGTGGCCACAGAATTAAAACATTTACTGTGGTAAACATTTTTTGATCAGCCCTCGATTCGTTTGAAGTATTTTTGAAAATTTTTTAATTCAGAACACTTCGATATACTGCACTTAAGAGATTTAGTGTGGAAATGGAAAATTATTTCATGCAATTTTTCCATAAATAACGGTTTTTATGAAAATACATCGACTTTGAAGTGGCCATATAATTAAAACATTGTGTAATTTTTTACTTTACTGCATTTTTTTTTTAATATTTTTTAAAAAAGCTCTTTAATTTAGTTAAATTATGTAAACTAAGCACCGATAAAATCATTTACTGATAAAAATTTTTGAAAAAAATCTGTAAAATCTATCAAAATTGCCAACAATTTGTACAGTACACCTTACATTCAGAAAATAACCCTTATTATAGAAAATAAAGGTCCGAATGCACCAGAAATTGCTAGAATTAGTAAAAAACAATAAATAATTCTCAAAATAAATAAATATTTGAAATAAAAACTTAAAAAATGGGAATTAACCTAAAGGAACGATTCAATTTCAATAGCCTTTATTGAAGAAGGCCGGAATATTTTTGCAGTATGTGAGGAAATATCGATTGATATTGGCATTTATTACATCAAATCGATTGTTCGAGTAGTACAGAATATATTTTATCAAAAAATATACCAGTCACAACAGAAAGAACAGAGATCAATGCCTATGTTGACGAGTAAAAGATTCCGCCACACAGCAGCATTTTTGATGCTCAACACAAGACTTTAAATATTTGTCAAATTGTAAAATTTTTCTTTCTTTTAGGCTAAAATAGATTAAATGGGCATTATTCTCTCCAAAAAATATTATTTTGGAAAAATATTGTCATGTTCAATAGATTTGAAGGGTCAAGAGTTAACCATCAAACATGCTGCTGTGTACCAGAAACGTTTTCTCGTCAACATAGGTGTTGATCTCTGTTCGTTCTGTTGTGACTGATAAATTTTTTGATTAAATATATTCTGTACTACTCGAACAATCGATTTGATATAATAAATACCAATATCAATCGATATTTTCTCACATACTGCAAAAATATTCCGGCCTTCTTCAGTAAAGGCTATTGAAATTGAATCGTTCCTTTAGGTTAATTCCCATTTTTTGAGTTTTTATTTCAAATATTTATTTATTTTGAGAATTATTTATTGTTTTTTACTAATTCTAGCAATTTCTAGTGCATTCGGACCATTATTTTCTATAATAAGGGAATTTTCTGAATGATAGGTGTACTGTACAAACTTTTGCAAATTTTGATAGATTTTACAGATTTTTTCAGATATTTTTATCTGTAAATAATTCTATCAGTACTTAGTTTACATAATTTAGCTAAATTAAAGAGCTTTTATAAATATATTTTCAAAAAAAAAAATGCAGTAAAGTAAAAAATTACACAATGTTTTAATTATATGGCCACTTCAAAGTCGATGTATTTTCATAAAAACCGTTATTTATGGAAAAATTGCATGAAATAATTTTCCATTTCCACACTAAATCTCTTAAGTGCAGTATATCGAAGTGTTCTGAATTAAAAATTTTTCAAAAATACTTCAAACGAATCGAGGGCTGATCAAAAAATGTTTACCACAGTAAATGTTTTAATTCTGTGGCCACCACTGTATATATATATATATATATGAGTTAATCCATGTCATATGGAATCTTGAAAATTTTTGAAAATATTTTCTAAGGCCTTCCAAGAGGCGTGGATTTTTTAAAAATAATTTTTCTAAGGCCTTCCTTATATGGAACCTATACCTAAATCTGAACCGCTTGTAAAAAAACTTCACACAGGCCATTGAAACCTCAATTCCTCACGCTATGCAAAATTTCGTGTCAATCGGACTAACTTAGGGCCTTTAGTTTTCTAATTTACATGAAATCGGACTAAGTTATATTTGCCTTTCACGTCATTCCTTTCATACGTCATTCTAGGCTTATCTCAATAACTCATATAAAGTTTCGTGTTTATCGGACAAACTTAAGAGTCTTTGGGGAACTATTTACTTAAAATCGGACGATTTTATGGGAGCTATATCTAAATCTGAAGCGATATACATCAAACTTGACACACATCATTCTAACTTCAATTCGTTACGCTATGTAAAATTTTGTGGCAATCGGACACATGTTGGGCCTTTGATGCACCATTTACCTGAAATCGGACGAAGTTATATATGGGAGCTATATCAAAATCTAAACCGATTTCAACCAAACATCACACACATTATTCTAGACTCGACTTGATACGCCATGCAAAATTTCGGGGCAATCGAACAAACGTAGGGCTTTTGATGCACTATTTAGATGAAATCGGACGATTTTTATAAGGGGAGCTATATCTAAATATGAATCGATTCACTTCCAAATTGACACACGTCATTCTAACCTCAATTCGTTACGCTGTGCAAAATTTCGAGTCAATCGAACAAATATTGGGACTTCTATGTGACATTTACATAAAATCCGACGAAGGTATATATGGGAGCTATATCCCAAAAATCGAAATCGATTAAAATAGAACGTGACACACTCGATGTTAGGCTTCTAAACCCTCAACCACATAAAATACCAAAAAATGAGGTTATGTCGAAACATGGACCTACCTGTAAAAATCGAAATCGATTTAAATTTAACATCGCGCACGCGATTTCAGGCTTCTAGAACCCTCAATAATTAATTTTAGCAACATAGGTTGGAAAATCGGCTAGGAACTTTCAAAATACCAAAAATGTGGTTATGTCGGAACATGGACCTACCTGCAAAATGTTTCGCTAGGACATCTTTTATACTCTAAGAACACAAAATGACAAATTATAATCACTATGGTCGGATATGACACCTAAAAATACATGGTCGGGACCTATACTGGCATTAGATTCTATATAAATTTTTAACTATAGCCACATAGGTTGAAAAATTTTGTTAAGGAATTTTAAAACACCTAAAATGGGGTTATGTCGAAACATGGATCTATAGGAACAATTTTTAACAAGCAGGTTATGTATTCTCAATGTACCCAAAAATGCCAGATTACAATCACTTCGGTAAGAAAATACAACCAGGACCTTTAAGTAGGCAAAAAATAAGTCGATTTCTGTGTATGGGGCCTATGCCGAAACGTGGACCTATATAGAAAATTTCTTGCGAGGACGTATTTTATTCTCCAAAAGCCCGAAAACTTTAAATTACAGCGACTTCGATCGAAAAATGCGTTTGAAAGTTTAAAAATACCATGTTAAAATATGGACCTATTTTGCAAAAATTTTTGCGAAGAGATTTTCTGCACCTTAAGTATTCGAAATTTCAAATTCCAATTGCAAATTATTGTAAGAATGTTAAAAATACCCAATGTGGAACCGGATCAGTATAGGAGGTTCATGTCAAAACATGGACCTAGTTTGCAAATTTTTTTTTTTAGAGATTTTTGCACTTTCAGAATTCGAAATGTCAAAATATCAATTGTGAAATAGGGTTAGAATCTTTAAATTTTCAAAAAAGGCAGCGGGACCAGTATATGGGGTTTTTGTCAAAACATGGACCTATTTTGCAACATTTTTTACGATGATGTTATCTACACTTTCAGAATTCGAAATGTCAAATTAAAAGCCTTTCAATTGAGAAATATGGTTAGAACGTTTAAAATACCCAACAAGGAGCGCGACCTGTATATGGGACCAATGTCAAAACATGGACCTATTTTTGCAAAATTTTTGCTAAGAAATTTTCTGCACTCTGAGACCTCGAAATGCCAAATTACAGGCTCTTCAATTCCAAATTACTGTTAGAATGTTAAAAAGTCTTAACTTGCAGCGGGATCGGTATATGGGACCCATGTCAAAATATGGACTTATTTTACAATCTCACAGCTCGAAATATGAAATTACAAGAGATTCAATTGCAGATTGCTGTTAGAATATTTAAAATACATAACATGGGGTGGGATCCCCATATACCGATCCCACCCCATGTTATGTATTTTAAATATTCTAACAGCAACGGACGGACCTATGTCAAAACATGGACCTATTTTTGTAAACATTTTGAATATTTGGTATCACATTTGTAACCAAATTTAATTGAAGGCTACTTTTTCACTTCAGCCTGTCATATATGGTCGTGATGGGTTTTCCAAGTCCACTTCTTTCAAATCTTTTTCAACCAAAAATTTTTTAAATCCATTTTCCCCATGGATTGCCTCATATGTATGGTTAACTTAATAACATTTCCATTTTTACTTTTACAGAAACATCGGAACAAAAGGTTCATAAATGAAAATTCATTACATTATCAAGGAAGGTCATCATACTTACCTTTAGGTGGAGGTGGAGGACAACAAATCTAAAATCGACAACAACATCCACATCGAACGTCAACACTTGAAAAACAATGACCGGAAAACGGGGTGGTGTTATATTGGCTCATGTGCTCTCGAGCATATGTGAGAAAATGAATCGCAAAAAATCGCTGCCAAATGATGGGGGTCGTTCTCAGGATACCCTGAAACGATGCCTATCCACCTTGGATATTACCTTGCTGGGTAAGAAGGAGATCTGAAATAGGGAAAAGATTTTTTTTAAATAATATTAAAATATTAAAAATTTTTCTATTTACAGGCATTGGCCACATGGTGGGTGCCGGAATTTATGTACTCACCGGCACTGTGGCCAAGGATATTGCGGGTCCGGGCATCATCTTCAGTTTCTTCCTGGCTGGCCTGGTTTCCATATTGGCTGCCATATGTTATGCGGAATTCGGCACCCGTGTCCCTAAGGCAGGGGCGGCCTATGTCTACACCTATATAGCGGTGGGAGAATTTTGGGCCTTCATCATTGGCTGGAACATCTGTTTGGAACATATGTTGGGTGCCGCCTCGGTATCGAGAGCCTGGAGTGGTTATGTCGACAGTTTGCTGGGAGGTTGGATTAAAAATACCACCCTATCGTTGATTGGTGGAGAGGCCCACTATGATACGGATTTATTGGCCCAATATCCCGATGTTTTGGCTTGCTTGATATGCCTCCTCTATGCCTTGGCCATGGCATTGGGGGTAAAAATTACGGCGGCCTTTAATGGCATTCTCACCTTGATAAATATTGCGGTTATGGTCCTGGTGATATGTGTGGGTTTTTGGTATGCCGATGTCCAGAATTGGTTCCAGGCTGATGGTGGATTTTTACCCTATGGATTTGGTGGGGTGATTGCAGGGGCGGCCACTTGTTTTTATGCCTTTGTGGGTTTCGATTCCATTGCCACATCGGCGGAGGAGGCTAAAAATCCCGCCACCTCCGTGCCCATTGCCACATTGGTATCCCTGAGTGCAGTTTCGGCGGGTTATATTCTCGTGAGTGCTGCCCTTACCCTGATGATACCCACAGATGAAATCAATCCCTCAGCATCCTTGCCAGAGGCCTTTGGCCAATTGGGTCTGCCATGGGCGAAAATAATCATCACCATTGGAGCATTGTGTGGCATGACCACCACCCTTTTGGGTTCCCTGTTCGCCCTGCCCCGCTGCCTTTATGCCATGGCTTGTGATGGTTTGCTGTTCAGTTGTTTTGGTCGGGTTAATTCAATGACCCAGGTACCGGTATTGAATTTACTGGCCTCCGGGACATTTAGTGCATTGCTTGCCTTGGTGTTTGATCTGAAGCATTTGGTGGAGTTCATGTCGATCGGCACCCTTTTGGCTTATACCATTGTGGCGGCCAGTGTTATAGTTCTACGTTATCGCCCCCTGAAAGCGGAAAGTTTAATTTATGCTCCCGACTCTTCGGAAAGTGAAAATTTGGATTATGAGGCAGACAGTTTATCGGAGGATTCCAGTGTCGATACCATATCCCAAACTGGAGAATTAATTGGCCATTCCACATCGGGGGTTTATCTGAAGGCCAAATATAAATGGCTAGAACCTTTGGTGGGTAACTTCGAAGCGGAACGTGTTGTGTCGACGTGTGTTATGTTATTTTGTATTTTCACTTTCGGCATTTGTTTTCAATTGAAAATGTACTGGTCCGGAGATTCGGAAAGCGCCGCTGATTCTTCGTATTGGGCATTTCTCTTTAATGGTTTTATTTTATTTTTCGCCCTGGCATGTGTGACACTGATTGGGGCCTATACTCAAAATACTCAGGGCTTGACATTTAAGGTGCCATTGGTTCCACTCTTTCCGGCCCTCAGTATTTTCGCCAATATTGCCCTTATGGTCCATTTGAGTTTTGTAACCTGGCTGAGATTCTTCATATGGGTTTCATTGGGTATGCTCATGTATTTTGGTTATGGTATACATCACAGCCGGCAGCAGGATGGTGGTGAGAATACAAATTATTCCATTTTGCGGACAGCAGGTGGTCGTCAATCCCAGGATATTGAGGGGGAAGAAGAAGCTGAAAATAAACAAAAGGGTGGTTCAACATCAATTGCAATTTGTCAGAGATTTATTGGCCGAAAGAAATCAAAGGGTGAACAACTGAAATAGATTTCCTAATGGAGGAAGATATATAGGAAAATTGAAAGATATATACATACATACATATATATATAAATATAAAATTAAAAAAAATTATACAAATAAAAAAAATTATGGGTATTACTCGATGACACTTAAGTGGTTAGCTACACTGTCTTAATTTTAAATTAATACAGTTTAGAGAAACCAAAAAAAAAAACAAAAACAAAATATACGCATAAATGTTGTGTAAATATATACAAGTAATTTACAATATACATACATATATATAAACATAATTTATTCTATACACAGAAAATCAACTATATTTTGTTATTTCAAAATGGTCTGGAAGCTCAAAACTAGTTTAATAGAGGGACTTATTTGGGTAACTCGGCGACATAACCTAACAACCTTAAAAAAGAAAATATTTTAAATTAAACTAAAAAAACATGGCTAATATAATGATAAATATTATATCTACAAGAATGTCTCGGTCGATGACCTATAGTAAAATTTGATAAAGAATAATTTTTCCCTTGACACCTAAACGGTAAAATGATATATTCCGACCAATAACGGCATAATTCATGTTTAACTGAAAAAAGCCTAAAAAATGCAATTGTTTAACTTACACCCCCATATTTTTGTTATAGATTACAGTTACTGATTTTATTTGTTCGGAGACCCATAGTGAAATTTTCTATAGAATATTTTTTCCATTGACACCGAGTCCCTAAAATAAAATATTCTACTAGATATTATCATAATTCAAATATAACCTAAAAATTTAACAGACAATTGCATATATTTGACTTATTTTTTCTATAACCTAATTAAATCTGATATATCGATACTATATACTACAGTTAAAGATTTCATTTGCTCTGAGGCCTATAGTGAAATTTTATGAGGAATATTTTTCTCATTGACACTGTGCCCAGGAAATCAAATTTTCTAACAGATATTATCAAATTTAAATTTTAACCTAAAAAACCAAACAAAATTGCAATTGCCCCAGTTATTAGTCCCTATATTATTGTTATATCTTACTGTTACACATTTCTTTTGTTCGGAGACCTATAGTGAAATTTTCTATAAAATATTTTTTACCTTCACACCCTGCCCTGAAAATCAAATTTTCTAACAGATATTGTCCTAAATCAAATTTAACCTTAAAAATAACAGACAATTGCATATGTTTGTCTTCTTTTTCGATAGCCAAATTAAATCCGATATATCAATGCTATTTATTACAGTTACAAATTTCTTTTGTTCGGAGACCTATAGTGAAATTTTCTATAGAATGTTTTTCTCATTGATACCAACCTCCGAATATCAATTATTATAGAAGAAAATAACAAAATACGAAATTAACCCTTAAAACTTGAAAATGTGTATTCTTTTTTTCTATAGCCAAATTAAATCCGATATATCGTTCAGATATGTTACAGTTATGATTTCATTTGTTCGGAGACCCATAGTGAAATTTTCTGAAGAATATTTTCTCCCTGACACCAACCACCGAATATCAATTATTATGGAAGAAAATGGCTCAATACGAAATTAATCCCTAAAACTGAAAAATAGAATTTGCTTTCTTTTTTGTGTATGCCAAAATTGAAACCGATATATTATTGTTATATATTACAGTTTCCTTTTCTTCATAGACCCATAGTGAAATTTTATGAGGAACATTTCTTCAACTGGCATCGTGCCCCTAAAATCAAGTTTTCGGCCAGTTATTGTCATAATTGAATGTTAACCTAAAAATAAGAGATAATTTTCAATTATTGAATTTATGCCCATATATTATTGTAATAACTCACAATTACCGATTTCTTTTATTCAGAGACCTATAGTGAAATTTTCTATAGAACCTTTTTTCCATTAACACCGAGCGCCAAAAATCTAATTTTCTGCCAGTTATTGCCATAATTCAATTTTAACCTAAAAAAGGAAAATTTTATATTAATAAGTTTATGCCGATATATTATTGTTATATCTTACATTTAAGGATTTATTTGCCATAATTCAATTTTAACGTACATCCAAAATCAAATGAAAATTCTACCAGATATTGCCACAATTTTGAACCTACAATTTTAACCATTGACACAATATATATATATTATAGCCAGATATTGCCAAAATTCAATTTTAACTATAAAAAAAAAATAAAAAAATTTTATGTTATATACAATTTATATATATTATTGTTATATATATACAGTTACATTTCTTCACAACATAGTGAAATTTTATGAGGAACATTTCTTCTGACATATGCCCCAAACATCAAGTTTTCTGTCAGTTATTGCCATAATTCAATTTTAACTTACAAAAAAAGAAAAAAAACTGAAAATATTATTGCATTGTAAGGGTTAAAATTCGTGAAGAAGCCTATAGCGTGGAATATCGCTCCTGTTCTTTTTCAGGTCAATATATATATATATATATAGCACCCTATTATCCATATTCCCTTATTGTAATTGTTATGTGTAAAGTTATAAAACTATAATTAAGAAAACATAAAAAAATAATTTTATTTACATATACATACATATATACAATTTATATATATTCCATATACAATGAATAACTATACTATATACACATACATATATGTAAAACTATTTTCTCCATATGTATTTAAACTATCACACATCACAATAATGTTATAATTGTTATGTTAAAATAAATACAATATTGATATATACAATATTAAAAATTGATTTTTATTTTTAATGGGCAGAATATGTTTTCTTCAAAACTCCTTTTATTTGGAAACAAAAAATAATAATTTCAATAGACAGACCATTAGATCAAATGGGAGTGTTTGAGTGTTGGAATATGGATTTGTTTTTTTAGTTCTCCTCTCTTGCAATTATATTTGGTTACGCAAACTAATCAACTTGATGAGAGGTCTGTCCATTGATCCTCTTCTAAATTAACAATCCACCTTATAAATTTTTGAAACCATTTTTCGAAGCAAAATTCTTGAATCTATTTAAATCTATCTACTTAGGAATATCAGATATAATATTAACACTATTTATTGGCCTTGAGGGCTTTAAAGAATGCATTATTTATTCAAATTCATTCCTTAAAGCCCTCAATGCCAATACATTTAAATGTTGTCTTTTGATTGCTTACCACATGAAAAA
This sequence comes from Musca vetustissima, assembly GCF_032173495.1. Classification (NCBI taxonomy): domain Eukaryota; kingdom Metazoa; phylum Arthropoda; class Insecta; order Diptera; family Muscidae; genus Musca; species Musca vetustissima. The sequence goes on from NW_026880080.1 coordinate 139,353, forward strand.
GAAACGCCTGAAAGTATGCTTTAAATTATGACTGTACATAAAACATGAAGATGCATTGTCACGGGTTGCATTTGATCTTAGTTTAAAAACAAATATATGTTTTTGGAATAATATCAGAACAATTATTCGAAATTTTCTGATATCCAGAGCTCTACAGGTCATGTCCCTATATGGGAAGTAAGTCATATTTTCCATATAGACTATTTATAGAATTCAAATATCTAAAAAATCTCAATGCATAATCGACCCATTAAACTAAAGAATAATGACCATTTTTGGTTTATGCCCAAATTGTTATAGACTTTGGTCCAGTATTTATTGGAACTACACATTTGATTTGTTCGGTAACCTATTGTGAAATTATATGAAGAACATTTCTTCCATTGGCATTTTGTCACAAAAATGAACGCTTATGGTAGATATTGACTAAAACTAAAAACCGACCAAATAAAAGCAAAAAATACATAATTTTCACATACTCAAAAATTTTTGACGAATAATTCCTACAAATACGAACTTGAGTTATTCTTCGAACTCTAGTAAAATTTTACGTAGAACATTTTCTCCATTAATATCAAAACTCAACTATGTATAGTTAAGGTAGATTTTGGCTGAATTTGAAAACATTTCACTTTTCAACTGAGAAAAAATGTTCTTTGGTTTATGCCAAATTGTTATAGACTTTTGATTGATATTTATTGGAACTACACCTTTGATTTGTTCGGTGACCTATTGTGAAATTTGATGAAGAACATTTCCTCCATTATCATCATGCATCAAAACTGAACGCTTATGGTAGATATTGACTCAAACTAGAAACCGACCAAATAAAAGCAATAAATACATATTTTTTATATACTCTCTACTTGAGCCTGATTTTTGACGGATAATTCCTACATATACGAACTTGAGTTCTTCTGTGAACTCTAGTAAAATTTTACGTAGAACATTTTCTCCATTAACATCAAAACTCAACTATGAATAGTTGTGGTAGATTTTGGCTGAATTTGAAAACAATACATTTTTAAACTAAAGGAAAATGTCCTTCTTTGGGTTAGCCCAAATTGTAATATTGTTTGGAATTTAATTTTTACCTTCCGAAAATATTTTCCATGGATTCCAATATTCTTTTCACATTATACATAACCTATAAAACAAGAAAAATTGATTAAATATAATATTAATAGAAATTAAAATAAAACCCAATACTTACATTTTGCAGGCCCGTGGTAATTTGCAATGTTTCAAAAAATATTCCCATTTTTTGGTTTTCAAAAAAGCCATTTGTTATTGTATTTATAATTCAATTGTTTATGTTTTATTTACTTCCAAAAAATAATTGTGAAAAAATTCTGTGACTTAAAAATCAAATTCATTTACAAACAATATAAATAAAAATAAAATATATATATATATATAATAAATTGCATATTGTACTTTGTGTTCGGTACTGTTGTGTGTTGAGTGAGAAAAATTAAAAATACGTAACTTTATATAACAAAAATATATATATATATGTATATATATTAAACTAAAGTAAAACTATTTTATATTAAATTTATAATTTTTTATATTAAAAATATTTTTAATATTTAATTTAATATTAGATTAAAGTGAAAAAGGTACAAGATTTTAATTTTTCTTCTGATGAAAGCTAATTGCATTGTTCTAAAACTTAATATTACCTAGGTTAGTAGTAGACAAAAATATAAAATAGTTTTTGAAGCCTATTATAGATATGCTGTATTTTTTTCTTTAATTTTAAAACAAATTCGAGGTTCTTTTTTTTCAAATTCTTTAAACCAACTTGAAAATTTTGGATATGCGTTAATTCTTTTAATTTTTACAACCAAATTCGAAGACTTTCCAAATTCTTTAAGGCATTTACAACATTTTCCAGACATTTTAAAAATTGACGAGTTCTTCTTCTTCGCCAAAGAACTCAAAATCGTTTTTTCAAACTTCTTAGAGACTTCGAAATATCTGTTTTTGTTTCATTGCAAATTTTGACAATGAAAATAATGCAAAGAACCACCATGCAACTGTTCAAATAGCGTTGCAGCCTCATCATCATCACTGTCGTAATTAACAGCAGAGGTTTTGGGTAATGCGGCCTCATAATTGTTGTTATTGCATCTGTGGTCATCATTGAAGTTATTCATTTGAATATTGAAAATATGTTTATTGTATGGTGGTTGGTGGTATTGTTTTTCTTGTTGGCATAATTTTTTTTGGGTACATGAAATGATCATGTCTTCTGTAAGAAAATAAAATAAAGGGAAACAAAAAAAAGAAAAAGAAAAAAATCGAATCAAATAAAAAAATCATTACAAGAAAAAAATAAAATAAAATTAGAGATAAATAATTGATGAGCAAAAGGTGTTGAATTAACGATTGTGGTGTGAATGGAATGAGACAAAAAAAAATCCTAATCGAAGATTTTCGAAACTTGACTGAAAAATGGGAACAATTTTTATAACAAAATTAAGTCACTTTCCGGCCAAATTTTCTATAGAAAAATCTAGGTCACTTCCTAACCAAATTTTATAAAGAAAATCTAGACCACTATCTAACCAAAATTTCTATAGAAAATCTAGGTGACTTTCCGACCAACATTTCTATAGAAAATCTAAGCCACTTTTTGAACACTAGACTAGAAAATGTAGACCACATTCCGACCAAATTTTCTAAAGAAAATCAAGGTCACTTTCTGACCAAATTTCCTATAGAAAATCTAGGTGACTTTCTGATCAAATTTTCTATAGAAAATCTAAGTCACTTTCCGGCCAAAATTTCTATAGAAAATCTATGTGACCTTCTGAACAAATTTTCTATAGACAATGTTGGACAACTTCCGGCCAAATCTAGTTCACTTTCTGATCAAATTTTCCATAGAAAATCTAGGTCACTTTCTGACGAAATTTTTTATAGAAAATCTTGGTCACTTTCTGTTGAAAAGTTCCTGACCAAATTTCCTATAAAAAATGGTTAATCAGTTCCTGACCAAAAATTTTCTATAAAAAATTCAGCTAAAATCTACCACAACTATTCATATTTGAGGTTTGATGTTAATGGAGAAAATGTTCTACGTAAAACTTTACTAGAGGTCACTGAAGAACTCAAGTTCGTATATGTTGGAATTATCCGTCAAAAATCATGATCAAATAGAGAGTATGGGAAAAATATGTATTTATTGCTTTTATTTTTGGTCGGTTTCTAGTTTTAGTCAATATCTACCATAAGCATTCATTTTTGTGGGATAATGCCAATGGAGGAAATGTTCTTCATAAAATTTCACAATAGGTCACCGAAAAAATCGAAGGTGTAGTTCCAATAAATATCAGTCAAAAGTCTATAACAATTTGGGCATATAGAAAAAGAAAAACACTTTTATTTAGTGTTAAGTTAGAATGTTTTCAAATTCTGCCAAAATCTACCTCAACTATTCATAGTTGAGTTTTAATGTTAATGGAGAAAATGTTCTACGTAAAATTTCACTAGAGGTAACTGAGGAACTCAAGTTCGTATATGTAGGAATTATCCGTCAAAAATCATGATCAAATAGAGAGTATGGGAAAAATATGTATTTATTGCTTTAGATTTAGTCGATTTCAAGTTTGAGTCAATATCTACCATAAGCATTAATTTTTGTGGGTAATGCCTATGGAGGAAATGTTCTTCATCAAATTTCACAATAGGTCACCGAACAAATCAAAGGTGTAGTTTCAATAAATATCAGTCAAAAGTCTATAATAATTTGGTCATAAACCAAAAAGGTCATTATTTAGTTTAAAAATGAAATGTTTTCAAATTTCGCCAAAATCTACCTCAACTATTCACAATTGAGTTTTGATGTTAATGGAGAAAATGTTCTACGTAAAATTTTACTAGAGGTCACTGAGGAACTCAAGTTCGTATATGTTTGAATTATCCGTCAAAAATCATGATCAAATAGAGAGTATGGGAAAAATATGTATTTATTGCTTTTATTTGGTCGATTTCATGTTTGAGTCAATATCTCTCACAAGTGTTCATTTTTGTGGCATAATGCCAGTTCCTGACCAAAAAATTTTCTATAGAAAATGGTGGCTGAAATTTATAGAAAGTGTTGTTGATCAGCACTTGGCCAACAAATTTTCTATAGAAAATCCAAATTCCTGTCAAAATTTTCTATAGAAAATTTGATCAAAAAGTAGCCTGGATTTAAATATATAAAATTATTTAATTTTTTACAATTTTTTACATTTTTTTTTAACCATTACAATATTTGGAGAATATACAAAAAAGGCCTGTGTGTTAATTTTTCTTTTTTTTTTCTTTATTTATTTTCAAAAAACTATTCACCTTTTTCTTTCTATACATGACAAATTTTGTTTTTATATAATACTTTTTTTTATTAGTAATTTCTTATTACAAAGCTTTTGTTCCAAAAAAAAAAAAATAATTTTAATAAAATTTTTATTTTGATATGACAAAAAAGATATATATTACATTGTATTATTTTCTTGTTCTTCTTCTTCTTTTTGTTTAATTTTAAATTCATTACAAAGAAAAGAAACAAAAAAATGATTTACATTTTATATTAATTACTAAAATTACTACAAAATATTTTTGCACTTATATTTTATTGAAAAAATAGTGTATATATATTTATTAAAAAAATATATATTGCTTATTTATGTAGTGGTAATTTTTGCTAAACAAAAAAATTAAAAATAAAATATTTCACATTAAGTACATTGTTTTTTTTTTTTTTTTGTGGTATATAATTACATATATACTATTTAAAAAATAATAAGGTACAATTCGAAAAGAATGGGGCAAATAAAAATTCCAAAAAAATAATTTGCCAGCAAATTATAAATTAAAATATATATAACTGTCTATATAAATATTTATAAAACTTTGTAAAAGAAAAGAAAAAAAAGATTGGACGTACAAAATTAAAAAAAATCCATTAATTTTTCAAATTGCATGTGTCAAATTAGCAATAAACACACACATGTATGTTGTGAATAATTTTGAAAAAAAATAAAAGAAGCACACACTTTCTTTTCTTTATATACAGTCGAGTACGCTTATAACGAACATCGGTTATAACGAACTTTTCTTATGCCGAACACATTTCCGATTTTTTAGATATTTTTCATACAAATCCTTAATATTATAGCGAACTTCTTCTACAACGAACTAATTTGCTTGGTCCCTATGAGCTCGCTATAACCATACTCGACTGTATATAATTTTATATACATCATTTGAAGATATATGTATGTATATCCCCACAACTAATGAACGCCAACGCAAATTTACACAACAAAATTTAATGCCAAGTTTATTTTTGTTGATTTTTTTTTTCTAAAAATAAAAAAAAAATAAAAGCAGAGTAGAAGATTCGAATAAATTCTGCAATTAATTCACTTTCGAGTGGAATTTTTTTCGCAATTTCGATTAAAATGTGATTCATCTAGCTAATGACTCTTGGGTCTGTCCACCACCACCCAGTCATTTTAGATTTTGAAAATTAATGACTTTAGGAGGGAATACACACTAATAAACTGAGAACAAAAGGCCAATGGAGGAATACTGATGTTTGCTAGAAAATATTATTTCCAGAAACCGATATTCTAAACAAAATTTGGCTGGGAAATGATCAGCCATTTTCTATAGAAAAATTTTCGTCAGGAACTGATCAACCATTTTCTATAGGTCAGGAACAAATTTTACAGATGAAATTTTGTTACAAACTGATCTGTTTTCTATAGAATATTAGGTTAGAATGTTACCCTAATTTTCTATGACAATTTGCACGGAAAGTGACCTGATTTTCTATAGGATATTTGGTCAGGAACTGATTAGCCACCATTTTCTATAGAAAATTGTTGGTCAGGTACTGATTAGCCATTTTCTATGACTAAATCTGAACCGATTAAAACCAAACTTGGAGCACACGTCATTCTAGACCCAATGCGAACCTCTGAAACAAATTTCATGTCGATCCGACCAACGTAGCGTGATTTGGTTGACCTCTTCGTGAAATCGATCGAAATTATATGTGGAGGCTATAGTTAAATCTGAACCGATTAAAACAAAACTTGGTGCACATCATTCTAGACCCAATGCGAACCTCTGAGTCAAATTTCATGTCGATCCGACCAACTTAGCATGATTTGGTTGACCTCTTCGTGAAATTGATCGAAATTGTATGTGGAGGCTATAGTTAAATCTGGACCGATTAAAATCAAAATTGACACACATCATTCTAGACCCAATGCGAACCTCTGAGTCAAATTTCATGTCGATCCGACCAACTTAGCATGATTTGGTTGACCTCTTCGTGAAATCGTTCGAAATTATATGTGGAGGCTTTAGTTAAATCTGGACCGATTAAAATCAAAATTGACACACATCATTCTAGACCCAATGCGAACCTCTGAGTCAAATTTCATGTCGATCCGACCAACTTAGCATGATTTGGTTGACCTCTTCGTGAAATTGATCGAAATTGTATGTGGAGGCTATAGTTAAATCTGGACCGATTAAAATCAAAATTGACACACATCATTCTAGACCCAATGCGAACCTCTGAGTCAAATTTCATGTCGATCCGACCAACTTAGCATGATTTGGTTGACCTCTTCGTGAAATCGTTCGAAATTATATGTGGAGGCTTTAGTTAAATCTGGACCGATTAAAACCAAACTTGGTGCATGTCATTCTAGATCCACTGCGGCCTCCTGTGTCATATTTCATGTCGATCCGACACACGAAGCGTGTTTTGGTACAGCATTTTCATGAAATCGGAAGAAATTCTATGTGGAACCGATGAACTGATTGATATCAAACTTGACACATCCGGTTTAGACTTATTTTATTCGCCTGTGCCAAATTTCGTGGTAATCCGATCGATGTTACGTCTGTACATTATCAATAGGAAATTTTGTCAGGAACTGATCAACATTTTCCATAGTCAGAATGTAGCTTAGATTTTCTATAGAAAATTTGGTCAGAGATTGTCCTAGATTTTCTACAGAAAATTTGTTCAGAAGTAAAATTTGGTTCAATTTTCTTTAGAAAATTTGGCCGGAAAGTGCCCTAGATTTTCTATAGAAAATTTGGCCGGAAAGTGACCTAGATTTTCTATAGAAAATTTGGCCGGAAAGTGACCTAGATTTTATATAGAAAATTTGGTCAAAAAATTTACCAATTTTTTTTATAGAAAATTTTTGGTCAAAAATTGTCCAAAAAAATTTGGTCAAAAATTGACCAAATAAATTTGGTCAAAAAAATACCAAAAAAAAATTTGGTCAAAAATTTACAAAAAAAAAAAAAAAATGGTAAAAAAATGACCAATATTTTCTATAGAAAATTTGGTCTGAAAGTGGCCCAGATTTTCTATAGGTAACATGACAAGGGACTTATCTACATTTTTTATAGAAAATTTGGCCGGAAAGTGGCCTAGATTTTCTATAGAAAATTTGGCCGGAAATTAGCCTAGCTTTTCTATGGAAAATTTGGCCGGAAAGTGACCTATATTTCTATAGGAAATTTGGTCAGGAACTGATCACCATTTTCTATAGGAAATTTGGTCAGAAGGTGGCCTAGATTTCTATAGAAAATTTGTTGAGAAAATTGCCAAGATTTTCTATGAAAAGTGACATAGATTCTCTATAGGAAATTTGATGAGGGACTGATCTACATTTTCTTTACAAAAATTGATCGGAATGTGGTCATGATTTTCTATGCTTTACCTAAAGAAAATCTCTTGAAAAGAACTATAAAATCTATCCTGACATATATTAAATTATGTGCAAAACATTAGCGTGTTATTATTTTGTACTAAAATCGAATTCAAAATGGTGGATACTGTGTTTCTTAATGAAAAACCAGCCATATAAAAAAATTAAGTAGTAATGTTGGCATTTTGAAAATTAAAATTAAAAAAAAACATAATTAAATCAAATCAAAAAAGTTTGTTAATTTGAGAAGCTATGAAAAAATATTGCATTTTGTGCTTTGTGTAAAAAAAAATAGGATCGATCGCTCTCTCGCTATTAAACCCCCACACACATAATTTTGTAATTAAAAAAATAATATAGAGAGAGAGACAGAAACCCCCACTAATATAGTATGAGAAAAATACAAAATTTTGAAAAAAAACAAAAAAAAAGTTTGAAAACTCTACTAAATCATGTGAGATAGCATGCAACGACTAACGTCTCGATTAGCACGATGCAAGTGACCTTGATAGTGTTGTTGCTGGTGATGGTGATATTGATGAGGTTGTTGTTGTTGCTCTTGTGTTTGCTGTTGTTGTAGAGTGGGAGGTTGCTGTGTTGGCATTTGAGATTGTTGTTGTTGATGTTGTAATTGCAGGTGTAAAATGCTTTGTTCATATTTCTCAACATTATTGTTGTTATAGTTATATATGTTGTTGTTGTTATTTTCATACATTGCCTCATCGACTTGTTGTTGCTCTGCTACCGTTGTCTGCTGAACTGTAACTTCTTCGGTATCCATTAGACATGATTGTGTGGCAATTTGTGGTAATGGAGGTGCTGCTGTTGTAGCTGCATTAGGCAATGAGGAAAAGAAATCTAAAGAAGAGAAGGGGGTGGAGAGAAAAAACAATTAGTTATTAATATTGAAAAAAATATGTAATTAATAATACAATAAAAAAATATAACAAAGAAAATGGTCTATAGGAAATTTGATCAGGAATTCGCCTAGATTTTCTATAGAAAATTTGGCCGGAATGTGGCCTAGATTTTCTATAGAAAATTTGGCCGGACAGTGGCCTAGATTTTCTATAGAAATTTAGGTCGAAATGGCCTAGATTTTCTATTTAAAATTTGATCGGAAAGTGGCCTAGATTTTCTATAGAAAATTTGGTCGGAAAGTGGCCTAGATTTTCTATAGAAAATTTTTTGTCAAAAAATTGACCAATGTTTTTTAAAGAAAATTTGGTAAAAAAATTTACCAATATTTTCTATAGAAAATTTTTGGTCAAAAAATTTACCAATATTTTTGGTCAAAAATTTGACCAATATTTTTTTTAGAAAATTTTTTATTAATATTGACCAATATTTTCTATAGAAAATTTTTGGTCAAAAAATTTGACCAATATTTTCTATAGAAAATTTTTGGTCAAAAAATTTGACCAATATTTTCTATAGAAAATTTTTGGTCTAAAAAATTTACCAATATTTTCTATAGAAAATTTTGTCAAAAATTGACCAAACAAATTTGGTCAAAAATTGACCAAACAAATTTGGTCAAAAAGTGACCAAACAAATTTGGTCAAAAAGTGACCAAACAAATTTGGTCAAAAATTGACCAAACAAATTTGGTCAAAAATTGACCAAACAAATTTGGTCAAAAAAATTACCAATATTTTCTATTTGGTCAAAAAATTGACCAATATTTTCCATAGAAAATTTGGTCAAAAAATTTACCAATATTTTCCATAGAAAATTTGACCTTTATTCCCTTTAAAAAATTTGGTCAGAAAATGGCCTAGATTTTCCATAGAAAATTTGGCGGAATGTGGCCTAGATTTTCTATAGAAAATTTTTGGTCAGGAACTTTTCCGGATTTTCTATAGACAATTTTTTAGAAATCCCCCTTTAAAATTCTGTTTGTTCGAGTCTGTTAACAATTGCAGCAAAATTTGCAGTCGCTGCAAAATGCTCTGCTGGCATTTGAATACGTCTGAGAGCAGAGAAACAAGATGATGATTACATACTGCCTCTCTCTGTCTCTCTGTCAATGCATGGCATGGCATGCCTCATGACCCACTTCATTAGAAAAAAAAAAATTGAAGAAAAAAACCAAGTACATGTATGTCTCTATGAATGTACCCAAACATGTGTATGTCAACAAGAAAGAAAAACAAAAACAACAACAAAAAAGTAAAAATAGCAATATGTGTCGCTCTTGCACGGTTTGTCACAATGACGTTTACGCTAATAATCGGTCGTTTAGGAATAAGAACAAGAGCGCACACACAAGTAGAACGACAATACGTCAAATAAACCGGCTGGTTGGTTGGCGGGCTGGCTGGCTGGCTGTCATGACAAACAGACAACATGAGTTGGCGTTGCAGTCATTTAGCCGGTCAGTCAGTCGTTTTAGTTTGCCGGTAGGTTGGTAGATACGATAATGAAATTGTGATAATGCTGATGATGCAGCAGTCGAAGCAACGGCGCAGCACCAGCAGCAAATGTAAGTAATTACAGCTAAAAACAAAACAAAAACAACAACAAAAGGAAATGACAACAACAACAAAATCCACAACAAATTTAATTAAAAGTGGGTCAATCAAATTGCTGCTATAAATAAATAAAATAAAAAATATTTGATTTTCTATAAAAAAAATGAAACAGAAATTTGAAAATATAACGAAATTAAAATTTATATAGAATATTTGGTCAGAAATTGATCTCAACTGGACTGAAATTTCTATAGTAAAATTGGTCAGAAACTGGACTAGATTTCTATAGAAAATTTGGACAATAAAATGAAGTAAATGGACTGAATTTTCTATAGAAAAAAAAATTTGACAAAAAATTTAGTGGATATTCTATACAAACTGGACTGAATTTTCTATAGAAAATTTGCTCAGGAAATTGACAGGATTTTCTATGGGTATTCTTTAATAAATTTTGTTCAACCTTGAATTGGATTTTTTATTTAAAAAAAATTGGTATAAACTCGGCTGATTTTCTATAGAAAATTTGGTAGAAGCTGGACTATGGATTTGCTATAGAAAGACAAAAACGTTCTGATTTTCTATAGAAAAATTGATAGATTTTTCCAATTGAAAGTCGGTCAGAAATAAGACATAATTTTCTATGGGAAAATGACCTGGCATACAAATAGACCAGTTCATTACTCTGTGCCAAATTTCGTGCAAATCGAAGACTATATAGGGTCTTTGGTGCACCATTTACATTAAATCGGACAAAAATATATATGGGAGCTACATCTAAATCTGACCCGTTTTTTTCGAAACTTGTCACACATCATTCTTAACCTCGTTCATTACTCTGTGCCAAATTTCGTGCAAATCGAAGAATATATAGGGTCATTGGTGCACCATTTGTCTTAAATCGGACAAAAATTTATATGGGAGCTATATCTAAATCTCAACGGATCTTCACGAAACTTAGCACACATCATGCTAAACTCAATTCTGTACGCCATGCCAAATTTCGTGCAAATCGAAGAATATATAGGGTCTTTGGTGCACCATTTGTCTTAAATCGGAAAAAATATATATGGAAGTTATATCTAAATCTCAACCGATTTTTACGAAACTTAGCACACATCATGCTAGACTCAATTCTGTACGCCATGCCAAATTTCGTGCAAATCGAAAGATATTTGGGACTTTGGTGCACCATTTGTCTTACATCGGACAAAACTATATATGAGAGCTATGTCTAAATTTGAACTGATTTTCACGAAACTTAGCACACATCATTCTAGACTCAATTCTGTACGCCATGCCAAATTTCGTGTAAATCGAAAGATATTTAGAGACTTTGGAGCACCACCATATATCGAAATCTGAAGCGATTTTTCCCAATTTCAATAGGGTTCGTCCTTGGGCCAAATAAGTGACCTATGCCAAATTTCATCCAAATCGGATCATAAATGCGAGCTGTACTTAGTTTACAATTTAACATGGACAGACAGACAGACAAACAGACGGACGGACGGACATGCATAAATCGACTTTGAAAGTGATTCCATGCATATTCTCAAAAAGAACCATGTGTCTATCTCGTTTCCTTTTGCCTGTTACAAACATATGCACAAAGACATAATACCCTGTGGTGAAGGGTATAAAAATCCAAGGCTGTGGAAATCGTCCAATTTAAATTAAGTCTGTGGTAAACCTTCTATTTTTTTTTAAATCCACGCCTTTGTTGGACCTCTTTTTTTAAAAGACAAATCCTCGTTTTGTATAAGGCCTCCAAAAATATTTTTAAAAAATCCACGCCTTGTTGTCCTTATTTTGTTAATCCATATTTTCCAATCAGGTATTTTATAATGAATAGCGGAATTTACCAGAAATTAGAGACATTTTTTCGAATGACATCAGATTTGGAAATGTTAAATTTGTGTGCAAAAATTATTCACAAATTTGTGATTCACTCGAGAGGTAGAGGGAGGCTATGGTGATTCCCAATATTTGTCGATTTTTGTTTGTTCAAATGTAAATAAAATAAATAATGATCTAAAATAAAGAAAAAATAATTATTTGAAATGAACAAAAAAAAAATTGAAAAAATATTTACCAAAAAAAAATAGTGTTTTTCTCTTGCCTCAAAATGATGGCTCTGCTGCTCTGTTAACCCTGAACTAGATAATCATCATCATCTTATACACAAAGAGCTATTAACGACATTACATTTCAATTTTTATTTTGTCATGGATTTGAAAATACAGTCAGACGTTAATTTTGATTTGTTTATTTTCAAGCAAAAAAGAAATTCACGTGGTCTTTCAAAAACAAAAGCTACGTTGTAGGAAATTCCAAAAATTCCGCTTATCGTCCAAAAAATACAAAAATCAAACATAGCCCCCGCCCCCCAAACAAACCAGCAAATATGGTAAATGGGAATACAATGTAACAGGGCAGAGCGCCGTGTCGCGGCACACAATGTCATGTTTGTGTAATCATACATACATATGAATGAATTATGTATACAATTTTTATGGTTATTTATAACAAAGTATACATGGTGGGAAGGGGTTAGAGGCAAAGCCAGCCAAACCACAATCAAAGCTTTAAGTTTGGTTTAAATCGTTTGGTGTGTATTTTGAAGGTCAACTTTATTTTCTTTTTTTTGTTTTTTTGTATTTCGTCTTTGGAGTCATCATCATCACGACGAATGGGGTTATTTAGTAAATTCCCCAAAGACGGAAGAGAAAACTTAACGATTTGTATGTTGATGGTGCATTGGGATAGGCCGCCGCCGGCAGCCGCTTGCCCTTCAATGATGAAATAGCTATTTAACCTCTTGGGAAATGTTTCTTTTTATAGCCTCCTCATCACCTGGGGGTCAATTTTCATGGCGCTAAAAATAATTAACATTGTTATAGGTAATGTAATTAGACAAGTAGGTATATGAAAAGGAAACAACAACAACAGTTTTTGTAAAATAAAAATTTTTTGTCATTGTTTTTTTCGATATTTTTTGTTTTTTTATCAAATTTAGGTCATAACCTAAAAAAAGACAAATATAATTAATTTGGTTTTAATCGACACATTTCATTATCTTAGCTTTGATTATAAAAAAACCAAAAACAAAAGGGTAGGTAATTTTTATTTTTTAATCGCATGTACTACGTAGGTAAGTATTTGATAAAAAATCATTATTTTTTTTTATCAAATATGTTACATACAAATTTTATATAAATCAAAAATACTAAACAAAGGAACAAATATTAAAACTTCTAATCAGCACAATAATTTTAAATAGATTTTTGGTGAAGAAATATTTTCAAAAAAAAACACGCCTTCAAAAAAGCATTTTTAAAAACCCCAGGCCTTGAAAAATATTTAAAAAAAAAAATCCACGACTTTAAAAAAAATTTTTTAAAAAAAATCCACGCCTTCAAAAAATATTTTTAAAAACCCCACCCCTTCAAAAAATATTTTTGAAAAAACCACACGCCTCCAAAAAATATTTTTGTAAAAAATCTACGCGTTCAAAAAATGTATTTAAAAAATCTACGCCTTCAAAAAACATGTTTTAAAAAATCCACGCCTTCAAAAAATATTTTTTTAAAAATCCACGTCTTCAAAAAATATTTTTTAAAAATCCACGCCTTTAAAAAATATTAAAAAAAACCACGCCTTCAAATAATATTTTAAAAAATTCCAGGCCTTCAAAAAATATTTAAAAAAAAATCCACGCCTTCAAAAAATATTTTTAAAAAATCTACGCCTTAAATTTTTTTTAAACCCACGATGCCTCCAAAAAATATTTTTAAAAAAACTATGCCTTCAAAAAAGTATTTTAAAAACTCCACGCCTTCAAAGACATATTTTTAAAAAATCCAAGCTTTCAAAAAAAAAAAAAAAAATTAAAAAAAAATCCACGCTGTAAGACCATTATAAATTATAAATATCATTGCGAAATTTAGCTAATTTATAAAAGGAATTCCAAAAATTCACTTAAACCCCTTTATCCGTGCTTATCCATTTTTATCCGCAACCTAAAAATCCTCCAAAAATTAAAATTTTTATGCAGGCATGTAAGACGACATAACCTGTAGAAAAGGAATTACAAGTTCAATTTCCTGAAATTTCACTGAAACCCCTTATTATCCGTTTTTATCCGCGAACCTATAAGTCCACCAAAAATTACAAAAATCATTGCGAAATCAAGTAATAATCTCTAAAAAATGAATTCCGAAAATTCACTTATCCGCATTTTTATCCGCAACACGAAAACCCACAAACAAAATTAAATGTATTCTAGAAAAGTAGCGCTCATAGTTTCTAGGGACAGAATTGAATCTTCAATTAACCTAAAATCCATTAGAACCCCTTTATCTGCGATTATCCGTTTTTATCCGCAAGCCTAAAATCCTTCAAAAACAGACATTCAGGTCCTAGCGCCTCTAGAAAAGGAACGACAAGTTAAATTTCACAAAAATTTACAAAAAAATAAACTTTTTTCCGGAAATATTAGTCGTAAAAATATCGCACACAGCTTCTAGGGACGTAATTGATCCTTCAATTAACCTAAAATCCATGAAAACCCCACTTTATTCGCGCTTATCCGTTTTTACCCGCCCAACCCCAAAATTCGATCAAAAATTTTAAATTTAATTGAGATATTTTGACTATATAAAATATTTTATATATTTATCCGCGATTATCCGTTTTTATCCGCACCACTTTTTTGTAGCAAAAAGTCACAATTATTGATACATTAAGCAGAAGGAGGGCCTAATGGACCATATTTGTTACTAAATTTATTATAAAATCCAATTTATCCTGGTTATCCGCACCGATCCGTAATAGATGATCATGGATCCATATAGACGATAATTGATTTTGGGTAAATTTTTCGATGTTAGACCTCCAGAAAAATATTTTTAAAAAATCCACACCTATGCTGGACCTCGAAAAAATATAAAAAAAAATCCAGGCCTATATAGGACCTTAAAGAAATATTAAAAAAAATCAACATATTGTACTAGTCCTCTAAAAATTGTTTTCAAAAAAGATTCACGTCTATTTTAGATTCCATATTTTCTAAAAAAAAAATTGGCCTCATTCAAATATCTTTCTGGTAGTTTCGATTAAAAATGTAAAATTTTTTCGAAATTTAATCAAAATCGAAATTGTGTACTGTACACCTCTTAACTACATTGCTTCCATTGTTTAATCTCAAAACAAAAAATTTACATTTTAACATTTTTTTGTGATAACCTTTTGATGCCACTAAAAAATAATATCAGGTAAATATTCTTCTTCTCTCAACATTAAATTTTAATTCGGCTGATAATAGAAAACTAATCAAGTACAAGAAAAAAAATTCACATATCGTGTCGTGTTTAACTAAAGAAGACTGATAACAAAAATGTGAAGATAATTGCTGGCTGGAATTGGTTTTTGATTTCCAACAAATTAAAAAAAAAACTTATTTAAATACAAGAGATAATAGTACATGTGAGACATGTTTAAATTTGTTCACAGAAATATTAATAATAGTTTACAGAAATATTTCATTCCTTTGGCAAATAATACCAATATCTCAAAATAAATCCTGACATCATAATTGACAAAAATGATTCAACAATCATATTTCACAATATTTTGCCAATTCCATCTAATTTAATTATTTTTTCAAAAAAAAATATTTGCCACTCAGCATGTCTTAATTTTTCCCACGCGCCTTACGACACACAGGTTGTACATCACTGTACTTTACTGTGAAAACAAAAAAAAACAATAACAAAATCAAACAGGCAAGCAGCAGCAGTGCTTTGCAAAGGGTGGGCATGTTCAATAAGAACATTCACACACACACACAAAAGCAAAAACAAAGCAAACGCACACGGCGGCGGCATCATAATGTAAATAAAAAACAAACACAATAACAAAAAATTGAAAACGTAACGTGTTTTGCTTTTGTTCTGTTTAGTTCTGTTTTTGTGCGCGTTTATTTTTTTTCGTTTTCTTTGTTTTTATCTTGTTCTTTGTCGTTGACTTCTACTTACCATTACAATATTGAGCAGCAAAGTCATCATCAAAGCGGCAACGTTTGGCGGGGGCATTTGTACAGTAAGAATTGTCACTGCTGTCATCAGCATCATTTCCATTCAATACAAAGAAACGTTTTTTACAACGTGACGTGACGACGGCGTTAGCAGCAGCTGCGGCATTGGTGACGGCGGCAGCATTTGTGTTGTGATTGACAGGCAATTTATTTACGGAATAGTTGTTGTTGTTATTGCCAATAAAATTGGCATACAAATGTTGTTGCGTTGGCGGTGGCGTCGCTGCTGACTGTGGCATCTGACTGATGTTATTGACATCATTTGCCATAAAATCGTGTGCCATTATATTGTTGTTGTTGGTTATATCTATATTATTATTGTTGTTGTTATTGTTCAATTCATGAGCGGCATTTATATAGGAAAAGCCATAGTAACCATTTGAGGAAAGATGTGTCATATTTCTGGTGGGTATATGAGGAACAACACGTGGATCAAAAGGATTATGACGCTGATGCAAATGGGCACTGGTGTCAAATTCCAAAGCGCTTGAGGGCAGAGATGAGGAACCATCGGCGGCCCAAAACTCCAAATTTGTTAGAACCATGTTGCAACGGCAGCAGCAAGTAGTATCCTTGAGCGGTTTGTATAACGAGTGTGTGCCAATGTAAACAAGTTGTTTTTTGTTTTGTTACTGTCTTTTTTTCCAACTGTCAACTTGTGTGTCACTTTTATTCTCTTTTTGTTGCGCGTTGCTGTTGTTGTTTTGTACTGTACTTTTTTCTTTTGGTGTGTAGAATTCACTTAAAGTTTATTTTTTGTTTAAATATTTCTTTCTGCTGGTTTCTGGTTGTTGTTGTTTGAACGAGATCTGTTTTTAAACTAAACGTAAAAACGAAATTAAAAATGTTATGGAAATTTTTTGTTGCTGCTTCGTTTTTTGGTCGATGAAACCACATTTACACAAAACACAGGCGGCAATGAACGGGCAAGCGCAAGCAGAGGTTCCCTTTTCCCCGCGTATTTTTATATGTAAAAAGTATTGTTAATTTGTTTCTTCAGTCGTTCAATCAATGACCGGTAAACAAAAAAAATACACGAAATTAAATTAAAAGAATAAACCTTCTGCTCCCCCTACCACAACACACTTCTTCGCTTTTGCAATTACTGCTGATTTCTGCACAAACAGGCAAAACCAGGCAGGCATTCAGTCACACACAGTAAAGAATTATTGCAGCAGCAGCGGCAGAAAAAAAAACAAAACATTCATTGATATTTCTCTCCCCCTTCCTGTGTAAAACAGCAACAACAACGCCAAAAATAAGCAATGGGAAAAAAGAACCGTTGAATTTATAATTGTTGTTGTTGCTGTTGTTTAGCAGCGGCGGCTTCGTTGCTTTTATATATGTATGTATATATTTTGCCAATTAACAAATCTATATATTTACTCCTTTTCGTAATAGTATTGCTGCGGTAAGCAGAACACCTTCAACTTTTGCTTTTTTATTAATTAAGAAACACGTTTACGCTTGTCCGTTCACACATAACACACACACTGTCTGTTTGGTAATTGTTTAAACAATAAATTGTCTCATTTCTTGTTTTGTATTTGTTTTATTTTTTTCTTGTTACTTTTTTTGTTTTTATATATGTATGTATTTTTCTAATTTGTTTTTATGTAAAGCCGCTTTAATTCGGTTTTTATTTGAGTTGTTAGTACGCGCAGTTTGGCCTGAGTTTCGGTTTTGTCGTTACCACTTAAAAAATACTACTAACTTTTTGAAACAGTTTGCTTGGTCGTATGCTGTGAACCGGCTCGAAATTAAAAGCGAACCGACCTAAATGAAAAACGTTCCATCTGTCACAGGAGAGAATGCCATATCGATATATCGCTTATGGTAGTAAACGATAGGGTGAAATTTAGCAATTTGGCGCCAAATGCAACGGCATTCAAATTTTAAAAAAAATAAAACAACAAATGTGTGTTTTTTGCTCAGTTACAATTTTTAATAATAAAATAAAGGCATATTTAATGAGCTTTTTGAAATTTAATGAAAAATAATTTTTTGATGGCAATTTTAGTGATTTTAAAAGCTGCCAAGGGCTAAAGTGGCAGAAAAATGTTGTGATTTTAAAAGCTGACAAGGCTAAAGTAGCAGAACATTTTACTCTGACCAATGATCATGGTAATGTGCATTACTTCTATTGTTTTTAACAAAAAAAAAAAAAAAAAATTCTTCTCCTAAAAGTATGCAATTTCGAGATTTTAAAAGCATCCAAGGCAAACGTGGCAGAAAAATATCGTGATTTTAAAGGCTGCCAAGGCTAAAGTGGCAGAAAAATTTCGTGATTTTCAAGGCTACCAAGGCTAAGGTGGCAGAAAAATTTACTTTGACCAATTATCATGGTAATGTGCATTACTTCGATTTAATTCGTGCTTAATTTAATATAAATCTAAAAAATTCACACTTTTGAACAAAAAAACTACTTCTCCTAAAAGTATGCTTACAAATATTTGTTTAAAAAAATATGACAAATGCTGGAAAATGAAAAAAAAAACTTATTTTTTATGAATATTACTAGTCGAACTTTAAATATGCCTCATCAGTCAACATGACTTTTCGTTGGATGAAGCAACGGACCATTCAGCTTTGATCTTAAAAACTTGAAAAATAAAACTGGGCAATTTAAAATACAACCTCGTTATTTAAAAATCGTTCTTTTTTTCCTCAATTGACATTACATTATTGACAATTAATATTTCCCCAGCTCTGACTTGAACAAATCGATGGTCAATGTCAGCAATCGATTATTCACAACACAAACAGCTGATCATTGGTTCAATAAGAAAACCATTCTTTTGGAAAATAGAGTTGGCTTTTAACTTAATTTGTATTTGAAGATAGTTAGCTTTTCCCATTTCAGAGTACTTAAATGAGCTATTTCGTTACTTTCTTACATTAATTTATCTATTAATTCATAGTTTTATAACATAACAAATAGAAAATAAATAACGACATTGTTGTACCTAGTTCCATAATTCATTGCGTGTATCAATTTGCTAATCGCCTGTGAACAACACATTAAATCGATTGTCAATGACAGCAATCGATTAACACAAACAGCTGATCATTGGCGCAATTGGAAAAAACATTCTTTTGGAAGTTGGACTTATTTAATTATAAATGGAAGGTGATAGCTACATCTATTTCTGGACTCTTTAATAAGTTAATTCTTTATTTAAGTACAATGGTTTATCTATTAATTCATTGTTTTATAACATAACAAAAAGAAGAAAAATCACAACATTCTTGTGCCTAGTTCCTTGGTTCATTCCGTGAATTCATTTTGCAATTGAACTAAACGCCTGTGAACTACACAACACGGTAGTTAAGTAATTTTTTGAACAAAATTTTCTATTAAAATATAATTCAAAATAATGTCTAATCCTGGTGAAAAGGCTCCAAATATCAAATACGCTGAAGGAAAAATCGATAAAGCCCAGCTGGAGTTTATGAAATTGATTGAACAACAGAATTTGGAACGGGTACAAAAACTAAAACGTGTTAGACGTAATAATTTGTTAACAGCCGGCTCCCTGATATTCTCCGTGGTGGGCATATATGCCTATTCCATTTATTCGGTGAAACAAGAGAAATTTTTGGACGATTTTGAAGAGCCGAAAAAAGTCAACACCAATTAAGAGTGGTATAAAAAAACAAAGATTATTTAGTTTTGTAAGAAAATTTATATATAGTTTACACACTCGTCGTTATCCTTGTTTTGCAATTGGAAGTTTTTGTTGTATAATCAACATTTTTTTGCACATATATTAATTTATAAAGAAGGACCTGATCTGTTGGATTTTTAAGGAAAAGTGAAAAAGTGAGGTTAGTTGAGTGTTTTTGTTATTGTTGTAAATTGTCCCATGATTAATGTTTTTTTATTAATTTTTTTCTAGCTCAAAAAATGTCTGAGGCAGCTGTTAGAGTACTAAAATCCGGCATGCGTTTACCACCCTTGCCTACCGTACGCGATTTGGTGAAATTGTACCAACTGCAGGCTTTAAAACAATTATCCCAAAATTTTCTTATGGATGAACGTATCACCGATAAAATTGTAAAATCTGCAGGACGTATTGATAGCCGTGATGTGGTTTTAGAAGTTGGTCCTGGCCCAGGAGCCATCACACGCTCCATTTTGAGACGTTCTCCACAACGTTTAATTTTGGTGGAAAAAGATCAACGCTTCCTACCCTCCCTGGAATTGTTAAAAGAATGTGCTAAACCCTTGGATCTGCAGGTTGACATCCACATCGATGATATTCTGCGTTTCAATATGGAACATCATATACCTGATACCGCGCAACGTTTACATTTAATTGGCAATTTACCATTTGCCATATCAACGCGATTAATTATAAATTGGTTTGAAGATCTATCGCTGCGTCGTGGTGCATTCCGCCGTAATGACACCTGCATGACATTGACGTTCCAAAAAGAGGTTGCCGAACGCATTTGTGCCAATTTGGGTGATAAACAAAGATGCCGTTTATCGGTGATGTCCCAGATATGGACCCAGCCTGTTATGAAATTTATAATACCCGGCAAGGCGTTTGTACCCAAGCCAGAAGTTGATGTGGGAGTGGTGAAATTGATACCCCTAAAGCAGCCTAAAACTGATTTACCATTTGGTTTGGTTGAAAAAGTGGTGCGGCACATATTCAATATGCGTCAGAAATATTGTCGTCGGGGTTATGGTACACTGTTCCCACCACAAGATCGGGATGAGATATGTTATGAGCTTTTCAAACAAGCTGATGTTGAGGATACTCTAAGGCCCTTCCAGTTGTCTGTGGATGAGTGCCTGCGTTTGGCCACAGTCTATAAAGAGTTTGTGGATGCCAATCCCGATATAGCCCAGTATGATTTTAGAGCTCAAAAAAATCCTCCAATGGAAATGTTAAACGATGATTATGTGTAAAAAATTGAACAACAAATTTTCAATTATTTTTTTTTTGTCATGTAAAAAAAATATTGTTTATTTTTTTCTTTTTAATAAAAATCTACTATATATGTAAAAATATAAATTTATTATTATTTTTTTTTTGTAAAGTATGGAATGTTAATACATAGAGATTCTAAAACAAATTGTAAAATTTGATTATAATTTGTTGCTCATGGACGGAATAATGTTTCACTAAAGCTAACAGGTGGATGTACATATTTGAATATAATCAATTTTTTATAAAATTTATTTTCACAATTTTAAAAAAATTTTAAAAATTTGAAAATGTGAATTTTCTCAATAATTGTTTGAAAATTTATATTCATTCCTTTGAAAAAGGCAATTCAAATTTCCAAATTCCCAAAATTTTTACGAAATTGTGATTTTTTCTATAATTTAAAAATGTATCTCCATTAAATACTCATCCACTTCGAGAAAAAAATACATTTTTACTAATATGTACTTTTTTTCAAAAAATTTGATATTCGAGTTGAACTAAAGGCACATTTTGGTCTTAATTACTTTGAAGAAAATATTGAAAATCTAAATCTCAATATCTTTAATACCAAAACATTCGAATTGCCATAGCTATCACTGCACTAACTAAACCAAAACCAATTGCTGCACGATTCTGCTCAGCACTATTGCAACGATGATCCAAGAAACAAAAACAATACTTAACATCGGTGAAATAATCACGTCTCACATCATGTTCCTTAATTGTGTGATTGACATAATGGGCCAGGCGTACATCCTTGGCAGCGGGATAGCAGCCTTCATATTTATCCGCGGGGATATCGGTACGGAAACTCAGGGCACTCAAACAATCACGTATAATTGTTTCTTGGGCTAAAAACAAAACACAATTTTAATTATTTAATTAAAATTTATAAAAATTCCCTTACCTCCCCTCCTCTCTGTAACCTTAACACAAATATCGTTGCTTTCCGGACACTGTTCGCCCAAAAAACCAATGCCACGCCAATTGAAAGTTTCACCACATCCTGGGGTGGCCGAAGTACAGCGATAACACCAAATAGCCAGGCCTATAAGAAAAAACCACCAACAACAACAACAAAAATGTAAACATCACAAAATTCCATTCATTCATTGATGACATCGTCGTCTCACCTTCTTTCATGCACAGACAAAATATAACAAAAACAATGGCTAATTCCCGTTTCATTTTATATTAATTCTTTTAAATAATCTTTTAGTTAAATATTCAATAATTTATAAATTAAAACAAAGCAGGAATTATATTAAAAACAATGAAAACAAATGACAAAATCACAATGCTAATAAAAACACTACGCCCTTGATTAGGGTTAACTAGATCGATTATGAAGTAATCGATTAATCGTTGATGGGAGAGAGTCGGAAGGCGCCATACTACAACGCCGTTATGTTATGTGTGGTGCTACCTAATTAAAAAACGTATTTACACGGTTTGTTATGGGGAATAGTGGTAAAATACAAACAAAATAAGTAATTTAAATGAAATTTAACAAGATTAGAAAAGAAATTATGGAAATTTAAAGTAAAATTTTTATAATTAGAAGTAAAAATATCAGAATAATTAATTTTTAATGAATAAATGACAAAATAGAAGGGAATGCCAATTTAGATGAGAAACAAATGATATTCTATTACAAAACATGACTGAGGCCATATTTACACCGAATGCGTTTTATGATAGCGGCGCGTTTAGACTATGTCTTCTAAATCAACTCGATTTGTTAATCGAGGCACAAAATCCTGAATGTGTAGACTAGAATTAATATAAAGATGATTTTTTTTATTAACTCCACTCTTTCCTGTCTGACATCAAGATAATTTGTCAGCTGTTATTTGTTGTTCGGTGTTTTAATAATTTCTGTAAGAATTTTTTAATAAATATTTTCATAAATTTTACAGGAATTGTTCTACATTAGTTAAAAAATGCTTAAAAACATATGTAGTTTTAAATTATAGCAATTTTCGTTATAAATTTAAAATAAAAAATAATAAAAATTTTTAAACTGCAGCCACATTTTTATTTTGTACCTTTTTGAATTTTAACGTATTTTCAAGTGTAAATAGTTGCGATTTTTGTACATTTTGGGAGAAGTGATGCATTTTCGGGTGCAAAATCAGGGTTTTTTTTTTTTGAAAATAAACTTGATTAAGCACAGGATTTCAAGAAAATCGAAGCACTCAGCAGATTTAATTTCGAGGTAATATCAAATCGATTTAAGGCGCATTGCCTTCTAAATCGAATCGATTTTTTTAATCGAGGTACGAAACTCCAGCTGTTTAGACTAGGATTTGATATGTCGATTTACAAATCTAGTCGATTTAGAAGACATAGTCTAAACGCGACCTTAACAAGCCATAATTCGATTATTTCTCATTTAGCGTTCAAAAAGCCTATTGAAATGAGACATCAGGATTACTT
This sequence comes from Musca vetustissima, assembly GCF_032173495.1. Taxonomy (NCBI): domain Eukaryota; kingdom Metazoa; phylum Arthropoda; class Insecta; order Diptera; family Muscidae; genus Musca; species Musca vetustissima. The sequence continues at coordinate 163,042 of NW_026880080.1, forward strand.
CTTCAGTTGTGAAGGAGAATGTGCCTGTGCCCAAGCCGTCAGTTTGATTTTTTACTCTTTGATGAAATGTCTGAACTTCATTCTGACTACTGTACATCTCGATTTGCTTAAGCTCAAGTTTTTCTTGTAACCCCTTTTTTAAACACTTTACGATTCTAATTTTTGTTCCGATTTTTATGTACCTTATGCAGATGAATTCCTATTAGAATTTGTGGAAATACTTATCAGATGAGTGGAAATATAATCCGGTAAAAAATAACAGATGACTGGTTTTATATCATTTTTATACGAAATCCCAGCCATCGCACAATAAATTGGTACTCCATTTAGCTGTGTGGAATTGTAATCGTGTAAATAAATATCAGCTGACAGGCTTTGTGTAATATTAATACTAAATCCCAGCCATCGCACAGCTGACTATCCGTTTAACTGTCAAAGTGCATAATTTCTACCATGATCTATTAATAAGGACACCCAGCAGGTGAAAGTCAGCTGTTTTTTATCAAGTCTAATCAAGGTCTATCAATAAGGTCTCCCAGCTAGCGAAATTCAGCTGTTTTTTTTCTCAAGTCTTATGTCAAAAATATTGTTAACGTTTTTATAATGGAAGTCACGCCTTTGGAAGACATCGAAATAATGTTCTTTAAAAAATATTCCTTTAAAACTCCATGCCTTATAAAGACCTCGCAAAAATAATCTTTAAAAACTTCACGCCTTTTAAAGACTTCGAAGAAATAATCTTTAAAAACTCCTCGCCTTATAAAGTCCTCGAAAAAAATAATCTTCAAAAACTCCACGCCTTATAAAGACCTCGAAGAAATAATCTTCAAAAACTCCACGCCTCATAAATACCTGGAAAAAATAATCTCCAAAAACTCCACGCCTTATATAGACCTCGAAAAAATATTCTTAAAAAAACGCATTCTATAGACCTCGAAAAAATAATCTTTTAAAATCCACGCCAAATTTTTTGATTTTGTTTATGTTTTCAATTCACAGTAATGGATTTTGCCATTCACAATAATGAATTGATAGACCTTCGACATGCAATGTTGTCAACCATGGGAAATAGTACTAGATACAATTTGACAGATGATCGAATTAACAAAACATATGTTTTTGTGTTGTTCTATCACATTATAATAATCAGCTGTTTAGATTGTTATTAAAATGATATAAAGACAGTCAGCTGATATTTGTTTTATCGAGTCGGTTGAACCATGAGAACTATTACTAGATAAAATTTGATAGATGGCTGCATAAGAAACAGATGTTTTTGTTTTGATACATTACCTTATTATTGCATTATGCATCAAAACAAAATTTTTTGTTTTTGTCTCGACCATCTGTCAAATTTTTCCTTTAAATATTTCACATGGTTGGCAACATTGCAAATCGAATTCAAGTAGAAATTACTCACTTTGATAGTTAATGGAGACATCAGCTGCATTAAATGGAGTACCTATTTATTGTGCCATGCATTTAGCTGTCTATAAAGTCAGTCAGCTGATATTTGTTATAGAAATCGAGGCGATTTTACACATATGTTTACATATACCCTATTTTATAAAATACCTCATTTAAATTTGTCAATTTTTCTTTAAAGAACTGTGAAAAAATTGCCACTCAGCTGATATTAATTTTAGAAATCGAGTCGATTTTACACATATGTGCACATATAACCTATTTTAAACACGTCATTTAAATTGTCAATTTCCCTTTAAAAACATGCCAAATTATTGACATTTTGTTGCCAAGCAGCATTTTTTGGCTATGAAATTCCTCATTTATGACTTCAACGAATTTATTTGGAATTTTTCTTTTAAATCCAACTTTGATCCAATGTATTAGTCAATATGAAATATTTTCAAAATCTTTAAAACCCAAAAAAGATTTCACAAACTTATAAAACAAACCGCAATGAATCAGCAAAAACAATCTTTTGATGTTTCAATTCAAATGGCCACAAGTATTCCCAAGTAATAGAAATTTTAAAAATCATTTCATGTGAATAGTAATTACCTACTATGGTATTGCGGTTTTTAAATTTCAAAAAAAAAAATCTCATTTGTTCCATTTTGCAGCAGTAGTAAAAAAATCCAAACAAATATCCAAAAAACCACAAGACGTCATTGATTGAATTTGAATATGTATTTGGCTTAAAGCAAATTTTTGCTGTTATAATTCCATACATGGTTCAATCAAATGCCATAGAGAAAAAAAGACGGAGTCATTCTCTCAAATATATAATTTGTGATCTACATATAGGTACGTACGTAGCATGCTATAAATATACATATACGTAAGAAACATCGGTTTTTATGGCCAATTGTTTTGTGTGTTTTTGCCTTTTTAATATTCTTGGTGATGAGTCAGTCAGTTTTTTGAAGTATTGTTCTGTCAGTTTTCGCACGTAGCCTCGGTTTGCTGGGTAAAGTTCTTTTTTTCGATTTTGTTGATCGTTATGTGTGAAATTTATGTTTGATTTTTTGTAATTTTAATTTTGAGTTCAATAAAAATTTACAATTTATTTGTTTGGTTGTGCTGTAAATGATAAGTAAGCAGAATGTCAATGTCATAAGAAAGATTTGATTTTTTTGAAAGAAAAATTAATTAATTTTTTAAGAAAAAGTGACTTTCGAAATTATTAAATTAAAATATCGTAATAGAAAAATTAAAAAAATATTCACAACATAATGTTAGTACTGAGAGAATAATAAGTACTTTGAAAATCAGCTGATTGGGGTTTAAACAAAATGTCAGTGTCAAGATATATTAATAAGATCACACAGCTAGCAAAAGTCAGCTGTTACCTAATGTCAAAAATTTGGGCTTTGTTTACGTTTTCATAATGGAAGTCAATTCACAATAATGGCTGATAGCCAGCTGGTCACCCTGGATGACCTTATTAATAGACCATACTCAGTGTCAATGAGAACAATAGGTACAAGGACTACTAATAAGGCCATCCAGGGAGACCAGCTGTTTCTTAAGTTTGCAGCTAAAATCCATTATATCGCCCAGTGTAATTACGGCCAGAATAATAATAAGTGCTATCAAAATCAGCTGATAGAGTTTTAAATAAAATGTCAGTGTTAATGTGAACAATGGGTAAAAGGTCTATTAACAAGGTAATCCAGGTAGAATAGCTGCAAATCAGCTGCTTCTTAAATTTGCTGTCAAAAACCATTATTGTGAATTGACTTTCATTATGATAACGTCCAAATTTTTGACACTAAACTTTTTTTTTTTTTTTTGCTAAATTATTGGTCTGTTCCCGTACTCCAAGAATCTATTAGTTTTTACTATTTTTTTCGATATCATAAAGGAAAATCGGTTATCGTAGTAAAAAGTAGTAGATTCTTGCAGTGCGGGAACAGACCATATATTTAGAAATAGTTGTAAAACGGCATACACATTAGAACTTTTTACCGGGTTGACCTACTTTATGAAGATTTATTTGACAAATATGTAAAGGAATTGACAGTTGAAACCCACTGGGTTAACGTAATCCGGTTAAATGTAAACATATTATAATATTATTTATGCTACGTGGAGTAGGTTTATCTTTTAAGGAAAATTTAATTGTGTACGATGTACATTGTAATTCTGTTCATTAATGGGTTTGATAGCCTTGAATTACATATGGAATAAACGAAATGAAATGAAACATAAAAATTTTATTGCTTTATAATTTTTGTGACAATTTTTAAATAAAAATATTGATAATTTAATCCAAATTGCACTATAGAAGGTCAAAAAATATATAATTGTTGAACATATTTTATTATTTTCGACTCAAAAATGTATTAGAAAACATAACATATAGGTCGTTACTACACCACAGCGTTATTACATATATTCATTTTAGTCGATATTCCACCTATGGGCGTGGATATCAGCTCTTCATTCACGAGCCAAACTAGATCTTACATCAAATTGTTTACAAATGCATTCACATTTCATTTGTTTCATAGATAATTTGATAGAAATTACCCTGCAAAGGGTAAAATATACATAAAAACATTTGTTACCATAGTATAAACGCGCCTTAACTGCATAAATGTCACTTAAATGCCGTTATTACACCGTACATAAAATAGGTATTTCAGCCTATAATTGTTGAACATATTTTATTATTTTCGACTCACAAATGTATTACAAAAAACATAGCATATATGTCGTTTCTACACCACAGCGTTATTACAAATATTGATTTTAGTCGATATTCCTCCTATGAGTAGGGATATCAGCTGTGCTTTCATGAGCCAAACTAGGGCTTACAGCAAATTGTTTACAAATGCATTCACATTTCACTTGTTTCATAGACAATTTGAAAAAGTTGTACTATAGAAGGTAAAAAAATACATAAAAACGTTTGGTGACATAGTATAAACGTTCCTTAACTCCATAAATGTCACTTAAATTCCGTTATTACATCGCAAATAAAATATGTATTAGAGCTTATAATTGTTGAACATATTTTATTATTTTCGACTCACAGAAAACATAGCATATATGTCGTTACTACACCACAGCGTTATAAACAAACATTATTTAGTCGATATTCCACCTATGAGTGGGGATATCAGCTGTTCTTTCATGAGCCAAACTAAGGCTACATTTACACCAAGTTGAATGAACTTTCTTGAAAGGATCTTAGTTGGATTTAAGGGATATTCTAAGTGCCTACGTTTATTTTTTTTTTCAATAAATTAAAATAATTCTATTCTGAATTCAGAATTTTGAAACATTATAACAATAGTTCCGTTCCAGAACCTAAAAAAATCTACTAATTTTACAAGTTTTGCAACTTTTTACACGAAACCCGTTCCAGAATCAACAAATCTGGCGAAACATTTAATTTTGAAATTATTTGAAATTATCTCGATTGCTCACAAGATTTCGAGGAAATCGAGATGAAAAGTACTTTTTTTTTGCTTTGTAAATTCATTTCATATTTATTCAAGCTAAAAAAAACAAATATTTTGACAGACCGAGTGTGAATCAGCTGATCATCCTGATTGAGCTTATGCAGGAACCACGAAACCTACAATAAATGGGTTATCCATTTAGCACAGCTGACTATCCGTTTAACTGTCAAAGTGTATAGTTTCTACATGACACAATAAATAGGTAGTCCATTTATCGCAGCTGATGTCCCGATTAACTGTCAAAGTGTGTAATTTCGACTTGAATTCGATGTGCAATGTTGCCAACCACGTGAAATATTATATGGAAAAATTTGACAGGTGATCGAGACAAAAACAAATGGTCTGTTCCCGTACTGTAAGAATCTACTCGATTTTACTATTTTCTTCGATATCATAAAAGAAAAAGTGTTATCGTAGTAAAAAGTAGTAGATTCTGCAGTACGGGAACATGCATAAAGGTTTTTGTTTTGATACATCACCTTATTATTGCATCATGAGCTAAATGGAGTAACAATTTATGGCACAATAAATTAATGTATTTTTTTAGGACTTCTTAGGTGCATTTAGACTATGTATACCAAATCGACACAAAACCCAATGTAATTACGGCCAATATAATAAGTACATAAGAGCGCGTTTAGACTACTAAATCCACTCGATATCAAGTGCCAATTCCATAGGGTATACGTTACGTTAATCATATTCACAAATCCAGTGGATTATATTTGCCATTTACGCTATGGAATTGACATTTAAGATTGAGAGGATTTCGTTAATCTAAACGCATTTTAAAAATCAGCTGACAGGCTTTAAATAATTTCAGTGGCAATGTGAATGATAAGGGTTTATTTTAGGACTACTTACGATGCGTTTAGATTATGTCATTTAAATGGGATCCATTTCAGTCAGCTGATGATTTTTCGTACAAAAAAACAGTGTTGTATTTAAAATTATATCGTTTATGCACATGATATCGAGGAAATAGAGATAATGGGGTGATTTCAAGATGGTTGGTTATTTCTTTTCATACAATTCATTCAAACCAAAAAAAAAAAAAAAAAAAAAACAAATATTTTGACAGCCCAAAGAAGAATCAGCTGAAGAAAAATTCTCTCACAATAAATCACAAATTTGCGACAATAATTTCATGCAATAACTTTCAAAGCGTTTTTACAGTACGAGATAATTGCAGCTGTTATTCCTGTCAGCTGATGTTTGTTTATATTTTTGTATTATGATTATTTTAAACGGATTTTTACCATACGAGACAATATCAGCTGTCAATTTTGATTGTTCGATGGCATTCACGCCCCTTCCGAAAGCATCAGCAGATGCTGATGAAATTAGGAATTTGTATCATTTTTTGAGTTTAACGGCATTTACATTAGAACTTTTTACCGGGTTAACCTACTTTATGAGGATTTATTTGAAGATAGGAAATAAATTTTATTCAAAACACCTTGTACTGCATTCCAAATTATTTATGTATTTCTTTATTATTGTTGTCTGTTGTTATTGTTTTTTTTTTAATTTCTCTCTCCATCTTTCACATTCATTTCTTGGAAAATCCAATATCATTCAAATGTTGTTTTAAAAGATATTTACACCTACAGGTTTATTTGCTGTATTTTATGTTAACTGGCTTTGGGGTTTTTTCACAAAACAGTTTGAAATATTTAAACGAAAACATCTTATCATTTAACACATTTGCATAAAATTTGCAGTTTTGTTGTTTTTGTAACCAAAATTCCAAAAAAAATACCATCAACTTTTTTTGTTTTTTAAAAATCAAGACAAGAAAACAATAACAAAAAAATTTAAAGATGCTAAAATCGGGCAATAAAAAATCAATCGCAGCAGCACCATCAGCAAACAACAACAACAAATGATCATTTAAATTAAAAGAGACAGCGATTAAGTTGCGTCGCATGGACGTATAGACGTCGCCTCTTTCTTGTCTTAAGCCAATGGAATGATATTTGGCGCCAAAGAAATTATTCGCAATAAATCATGGCGAAGAGTTAAATCAAAAAACCACGTTTTTTTTTTGTAGGGGTTGGTTGATTGGCTAGTTGGTCAGTTGTTTTAGTAAATTCAAATCATTTAGCTAATCTAATAAATGTGTTATGGCATTTTGGAATATTCATGTTAACCAGCATGACCTTTAAGTGGCGTCTTAAGATGAAGTTTTATTATAGGGGAGGAATTTAGGGTGTGGTTTTTTCAAGTAATGACTTTTGATTTTAAGTTCTTTTTGAGGAAATAGAGACTTTTTTAAATTATTAGATTTTTCGAATTTTGTTTCAGAATTGGGAACAGAATAATAATTATTGCAAAAAGTAAAACGTAGGCACCCATGGTACAATTATGAAAGGTAACAGCAAATCCCAGCTGATTTGATTCCAACGTAATACTAGTGTCAATATGCATTTGATAAATTATGTTTTTAAAAATCACCCAACAGGAAAATTGGGAACTTATTCAATTCGAAATTTTTCTTTATTAAATGTCCTCCCGTATTCAATTTACTCAATCTGCCTGCTGGGATCGTTTGAGGAAGCAAATCTTTCTTCAAGGAACAACTCGCTATTCCCAGCATTTGCATATGTGTTACACCTATATATGGCAATGGCTCAATTATAGTAAAGATGTGGAAGCGATAGAAATATAAATTTGATATATTTTCATTCATGTTTTTTAATTTTTATTTTGGGGATTCAAAAATATTTCATTTTCAAAATAAAAATAATTTGATGATAATTTGTTCGTTTGTTTACATTTTTCTGTCAAAAGAGTTGACACTAGTAGAACTTACAACAACAAATTTCCATGTGGTTGTTGTATCGTTTGTTGTACAACAACACTTGCTGTTACCTTTTATTATTATACCATGGTAGGCACCTAAAAAATCCCTTAAATCAAACTAAGATCCTTTCAAGGCATGCATTCAATTTGGTGTAAACATAGCCTTAGTTTGGTTTATGAAAGAACAGCTGATATTCACGCTCATAGGTGGAATATCGACTAAAATGGCTATTTGTAATAACGTCAAGGTGTAGTAACGACCTGTGATGTTTTGTAATACATTTGTGAAGCGAAAACAATAAAATATATTTAACAGTTGTAAGCTGTTATACATATTTGATTTACGGTGTAATAACGGCATTGCAGTGACATTTATGTGACATATTGCAGTTTATACTATGGCAATAAATGTTTTTAGGTATTTTTACCTTCTGCAGCGATAATTTCTATAAAATTACCTATATATTGATGAAAAAATTGGCCCAGAAATTATGAAAAAAGTGAAGTGCATGAATTTGTAAACAATTTGGTGTCCATCCTAATTTGGCTGATGAAAGAACAGCTGATATCCCCCCTCATAGGTGGAATATCGACTAAAATGACTATTTGTAATAACTCTGGGGCGTAGTAATGATCTATGTGAAATGTTTTTAATCCCTTTCTGAATCGAAAATAATAAAATATGTTTAACAATTATAGACTAAAATATATATTTGATGTACGGTGTAATAACGGTATTGAGGTGACATTTAAGCAGTTATACAATGACAACAAATGTTTTTATGTATATTTTACCTTTTGCAGTGTAATTTCTTTCAAATTATGAAAATATTGATTGAAAATTTAAATGTGTATGTATTTGTAAACAATTTGGTGTTAGTCTTAGTTTGGCTCATGAAAGAACAGCTGATATCCACCCTCATATGTGGAATATCGGCTAAAATGGCTATTTGTATTTGATGGTGTGTAGCAACGACCTATATGCTGTACTTTGCAATACATTTGTGACTCGATAAATAATAAATTGTGTTCAATAATTATGGAGTGAAATATTATTTTATGTACGGTGTAATATCGGCATTTCAGTGACATTTATGCAGTTAAAGCACGTTTATACTATGGTAACAAATGTTTTTATGTGTTTTTGACTTTCTGTAGTGTCATTTTCATCAATTATCAGAATATTAATTGAAAAGTTGGCAAAAAAATTATGAAAAAGTGAAAGTGCATGAATTTGTAATGAATTTGTTGTAAGTTAGTTTGGATCATAAAAGAACAGCTGATATCCACCATCATAGGTGGAATATCGACTAAAATGGCTACTTGTAATAACTACGTTGTGTAGTAACGACCTATATTCCATACTTTGTAATACATTTGTGAATAGATAAATAATAAATTGTGTTCAATAATTATGGTCTGAAATATTATTTGATATGTGATGTAATAACGGCATTTCAGTGACATTTAAACAGTTAAAGCGCGATTATACAATGACAACAAATGTTTTTATGTACTTTTGACCCTTTTGCAGTGTAATTTCTATCAAAATTATCAAACATTTGTTTGAAAAATTGCCACAGAAATTATGAAACAAGTGAAACTTGTATGGATTTTTAAACAATTTGGCGTAAGCCTTATAGAGGAAACACATAGGAGGACTTTCAGGCTTTGGCAAGTTATGTTGGCTTCTTTTATTGTAAATGAATAAAGAGAACGGCGTCCAAATTCAAGTATGATTCTGATATTCGTATATACATTGACGATTCATACGAGGCCAACTTAACAGGGTAGGCCTGAATCCTCGTATGTGTTTCTCTCTTTAGTTTGGCTCATGATGCAACAATAAGGTGATATATCAAAACCATCTTTCAAATTTTTCCTTATAATATTTCACATGATTGGCAACATTGCACATCGAATTCAAGTCGAATTTACGCTTTTTGACATTTAATCAAGACATCAGCTGCTCTAAATGGAATACCTATTCATTGTACTATGGTTTGGCTCATAAACGAACAGCTGATATCCCCACTCATATGTGGAATAACGACTAAAATGAATATTTGCAATAACGGTGTGGTGTAGTAACGACTTGTATTTGATGTATTGTAATATGGCTCATAAATAAGGTCATCTATGGAGATCAGCTGCATATCATATGTTATTTAAATGTCGTTATTACACCGTCCATCCATTTCAAGTAACTATTTTAGTCGATCATCGTTGAACACTATTTAATTCTTTTTTGATTCAAAAATTTCTTACAAAACAAGATCTATTAAAGGTCAACAAGCTGGCGAATGTCAACTATTGTTTTCTCAAGTCTAATGTCAAAAATTCGAACTTGGTTCACATTTTTATAATGGAAGTCAATTCACAATAATGGATTTTGACAGTAAACTTGAGAAGCAGCTGATATCCAGCTGGTCTGCCTGGATGACATGATTTATTATAAAATACTTTAGGTGTAAATATCCCCTAAAAAAAGGACTACAAAATGAGAATTTACAGTATGCATTTTTTGCAGGAGCTCTTGTCGTCGTTATTGTGATTTGTTTTAATTAATTTTTTTAATATTTTGTAAGTAAAAGAATATTTAATTTTAATCATATTGCGGTAGAGTTTATTTTAAATCGTGATCGCAATTATGGTACTAATGTGAGCAAAGCAATGAACCAAAAAATTACGATAAAAATTTCATGCAATAACTTTCAAAGCGTTTTTACAGTACGAGATAATGTCAGCTGTTATTCCTGTCAGCTGACGTTTGTTTACATTCTTGATAAGATTATTTTGAAAGCATTTTTACCATACAAGACAATATCAGCTGTCATTCCAGATTGATCAATGGTATTGACAACCCTCTCGATTTGTCTAAATGTTTATTCACATTTTCGTGCTATTAATAAGAAACATCAGCTTTTATTTCTAATTGAAACCATGAACTATCACACAACATGTAATTAAAAAAATATAAAATATTTCCAGTAAGTAATGCAAGATAACCTTTCTGGGTTATCAATTCCATAATTATTGTAAATTTTTTACACACAATCACATTCTTATCAATTTGGTAAAAATTTTTTCCCAATAGAAAATATATTTAATAGTTGTTTGGTCTCACAAACACAAATTGAAATATTTCATAACTGATTATTTTTGCTAGTTTTTGAATTAATGTTCATGAAAAATATTCACATTGTCTAATCATAAATATACAGCATCTCCTGTCTAATTAATTAGTTTCACACATTCTAAATTTTAGTTTTTATTTTGATAGGTATTGAGGAATTTTCGCATCACTCCTAATACTGGTTTATTAATATATTCGAAAAAAAACTATTTACTAGATGCCACATGGAATAAAATATTCCTTTTTGTTTTAGCAACATATTAGCAAACAATGATTTGCATATTTTTATTATGATTAATGCAAATAGTTGCTAATTTTCTAAGATGGCACGTTCGCAAAAATATGGAAAATTGTGAAATATTTTTTAAAGAATTAAATTAAATTTAGAAATAGTTTTATTTATTTTTAAATGCGGATAGAAATATTTTTTATTTGCAAAATATAAGAATATTCGAAAATTTCATTAAAACAAATCACAGTATCGGAGACAATAGCTGCTGTAGAAATGCATGCTGTAAATCCCCGTTTTGCTGTACAATATTTTCCGATATGTAAATCTACTACAAGTAATCCTACAAACATGTAAACAAACAACAGCTGACAGGAATACCAGCTGATATTTCCATGAAGTGTAAGAATGCTTTATATATGATGGTACACAAATGTAAACAAATAATTTTGTAGCATGAAGGAGACAACAGCTGTTATTGACCGTACTATAAAAACGCGTTTAAGTCCTGATTTATATTAGGCAACTTTTAATTGTCGCAATTCTTTTATTCAGATGTGAGGTAGTTGAGAAGTATGGCAACACTTCAACACTCTCTCCCACACACCATGACAATTGACGCAAGTAAAATTACGTAATATAATTTGGGTATAAGTAATAATCGTATTGAAATGTAAACAAACAACAGTTGATTGGAATACCAGCTGATATTACGTCGTACTGTAAAAACGCTCTTTATGTGTTAATACGAAAATGTAAACAAACCTTTGTACGGCATGATGGTCAAATAGGAATTTCAGCTGATATTGTCTTGTACTTAAAAAACAAGTTCCATGTAATAATTGCATTAAAATGTAAACAAACAACAGCTGATCGGAATACCAGCTGATATTACCTCGTCATCTAAAATTGTTTTCTATGTAATGGTGTAAACAAATCATTTCACAGCATTAGGGCATATATCAGCTAATTTTGTTTTTTAATAGTACATTTACATTGTATTGGATTTAGGAAATCCGGTGAATTAAAATTTTCAATGTTATTGCAAAAATGTCAAACAAATACTTATAGGAGAGGTTAACTATTAAAAAAACTTCTAACTCATTTGCCTTTTAAGTAATAATCGTATGAAAATGTAAACAAACAACAGCTGATAGTACAATGTACTGTAAAAACGCCTTTTAAGTAATGCTACGAAAATAAATTTATTAGTAAGGCTATCCAGCAAGAGAAAGTCAGCAGTTGTTTCTCGAGTCTAATGTCAAAAATTTTTCTAATAGTACATTCACATCATACAGGATTTAAAAAAAAAAACGTTTTCTAATAGTACATTTGCATTACAATGGATTTAGTAAAACCGGTGGATATAATTTGACATTTTATTGGTATAAATGTTAAGTAAATACTCATAGAGAAAGTTATTCGGTATAGTTCTATTGTTTGTACAATCCGTTTAAGTAATATACAAATGTAAACAAACCTCAGCTGATGGGATTAACAGCTGATATGGCCATTTACTGTAAAACAGTTTTGAGTGTAATAACGCTTTGAAAATGTAAACAAACATTTTGACAGCTTGAGGGACATTTATTTTCAATGTATTTTTTTTTTTATTTTCAAAAAATCTAAAAAAAAAACATCAGCTGATATCGTACGCAGTGTAAAAACGTGTTGTGTGTAATAATGCTATGAAAATGTAAACGAGCATTTAAGGGAAACTTATTCTCAAATTTATTTCTGTTTTTATTTTCAAAAAAAAAAAATGTAAACAAACATCAGTTGATAGAATTAACAGCTGATACCGTCATTTACTGTATAACCGCTTTGTATGTAAGAACGCTTTGAAAATCTAAACAAACATTTTTACAGTTTGAGGGACATTTATTCTCTATATTATTTCTGTTTTTATTTTCTAAAAATGTAAATTAACATCAGCTGATATTGTATGTAGTGTAAAAACGCCTTGTATGTAATAATACTACTATGAAGATCTAAACAAAGATTTTGACAGCTTTAGGAAGATTTATTCTCAATTTTATTTCTGTTTTTTAATGTAAACAAACATCAGCTGATAGGAATAACAGCTGATATTGTATGTAGTGTAAACCCGCTTTGTATGTAATAATGCTATGTAGATGTAAACAGCATTTTGACAGCTTGAAGGAAATTTATTCTCAATGGTATTTCTTTTTTTATTTTCTAGCCAAGAGCCTTGAAAATTTCCTTCAAATTTTTCCTTCTTTAAACAATTTTAATTTTTTTTAATTTTTCTTCTTTTAACTTATCACCCCATGGAAAAATATTCCATGGGGTGAAAATATTCCGAAGATAAATTTTGTTTATTTTTTGCCATTTTTTTTCTTTCCGAATCCTTTTTATTTATTGTATCATTGTAATTCCATGCAAAACAATGACCCCTTAAGTAATGGATATTGCTGCTTTTTGTTGTTTGTTTATTTTTTTTTCATTTTTTTTCAGATAACAAGTTTACATTGTCCGTATGTACGTCATAACACCAACCTCATGTAATTCTTGTTTTACCTTCGTCTTAATTTTTTTCGTTTTTTTATTCTTTTAAAAGAAATTTCATGGTATATTATTCCTTGATCACGATCATGAAGAGTGAATGAATAATAATAATGAAAAAGTAGCAACAACAACGTCTACAGCATATAAAATATGTTTGGTGGTGATTACAAACTTGTTTACAACTGAATCTAAAGAGAGTGAAAAAAGATTTAATGAATTTATTTACATGTTGCGTCTTGGCCAATAATAATGACGTCAATGTATTCTCAAGAAGTTGTTGTTGAGGAGGTGGGGGGTCGCTATGTTGTATTCGCCTGTAAACAAATCATGAAGATGATATTATTTTACATGCTGATGTGATCTTCAAATATATGTTGTAATTTTTGGTGGGGGAAAACTTTTTGTTCCGGGAGGTAGGCTTTTTTTGTTTGGGAGGAAATAAATTATAAAAGCCGTACCAGTTCCGACAGAGTACAAAATATAAAAAGAAAAACTATCAGCAGGTGTAAAAACGCTTATTAAACTTTATAATGACAGTTCCGATGGCGCCTAATACATTATAAAATTGGTAATATAAATCATAATTTATTATAAAAAGCCGATTTTTAATTAAAAGATTAAAATGCCAAGGGGAGGCCGATTTCACACTATGTCGTTATTACACACTAAGATGATCAGCTGATTCTCAGTTACACTGTTAAAATTCTTTTCTGTACGATAATCGTATAGTAGGTACCAAGGCCTATAAATGAATTCATCCAGGGATACCAGCCGTTTTTACATTTTAAAGTCCAGGGATACCAGCTGCCTCTCAAATTTGCTGTCAAAATTAAATTATTATAACAAAGGCCAAAATTTTGACATTAGGCTTGAGAAAATACAGCTGACTTACTCTAATAGATCTTGTTAGAGAGATTTTAACATTTGGAAATACTGACACATGTGAAAATTATATTATAATATTTTTTTGATTTTTATACCCTACACAACTATGTTGTCAGGGTATTATAGCTTTGTGCAGCCCCAAAAGTTTGTAACGCCGCGAAATATTGGTCCTAGACCCACCTTTAAGTATACCGATCGTAATATCTCGACTAGCTGAGTCGATCTAGACATGTGTGTCCGTCCGTCCGTCTGTCCATTATAATTTGTAAACACGATACAGGCCACAGTTATGGACCAATCTTCACGAAATTTTGCATGTAGGATGGGTTCTGGCCAATGAAGACCCCTATTGTTTTTGGAAAATATCGGTTAATATTTAGGGGATGAAATGGACCAAAAACTTTATTTTTGTCTGATTTTCTGGTCGCTCCAGAGGCCGCAATTATGGTCCAAACACCGCAAATTTTTGCATGGAGAAGGGGATCGGGTCAAAGAATAAGCATGCCTGTTTTGATAAAGATCGGTCAATATTTAGCGGGTCAAATGGACCCTAACTTTTGTGTGAAAAATTACAAAATTTGTATTCTATAGCGTATATATTTACCACTGAAGGACATAGACCCGAGAAGTTGATAGTATATCCGAGAGGAGTGGTTGACCTTTAAATTGATACCAATTATGTTGTCGTAGGTACTCGGATGCGGGAGTTACACTTAAATATTTACAGGTGCTTACGTACTCAGATATACTTTAGTAACCTATTACCACACTGGAGGGCGGAAATATAGCGCTGATCGCTTTTAAATGTTCCACGAGGTTCCAGTTATGGTCAAGGACAACGCCTAAAATGTTAGGTGATGATCAGATAATAACTTTTCGGATGAAGTGGACCGAAAATTTAATTATTTGCACTTTTCGAGTCGAAAGCCGAACATCACAACACAACCCACGGTGAAGGGAATCTGGACAAGTAATTAGATGGGCTGTACTGATTATTAGCTTTGCTCACTGCTGACCTCTAGCCGGTCAAAAGTGATCATAGATCGCGAAATATTACCCAATCTCAGAATATAGAACCACAGAAAGTTAGATTTTCATGGAAGTTGTGTAGGGTATCGTATGGTCGGCCCCGTCCGACTATACTGCTCCGCTCACTGGTTTTAATACTAAATATTCTCCAGGCCGATTTTACAAAAAAACTGCGTTATTGCAAATATACATTTTAGTTGATTATTAATATGAAAAATTTAGTAAAAATATGTGTTATCAACAGACAATTTTGTATTCTAATATGATAAGGCCGTTTTTACATTTTAAAGTACATAAATACAAATAATTCATATAATGATATTTTCTAATTATTTTCTAATGTTACAGATACGCAAATTGCCTTAAATGTGTCAACAACAGGCCGACTTTACATCATGTCGGTATTACAAATAGACGCAATAGGCAAAACGGCAATACACAACCAAGAAGGCCAGCTGATCAACGGTAAAACTGTCATAATACGTTCTATTTTTGACTTATAGATAAAATACGATTTTTTTTATAAAAATAACAGACACATTTAATAGTACAAATGACGATAAAATCTGATATCCTTTATGGAAATATTAGAGAAAACCCTGATTGAAATAGTCAAAATTTTTCTGATAATGCGAATAAAATTAATGTAAAAAATAGTACAAATGACGATAAAATCTGACATCCTTTATGGAAATATTATAGAAAAGCCTGATTGAAATAGTCAAAATTTTTCTGATAATGCGAATAAATTAATTTAAAAAATAGGCCTTGTATTATGTCAATCAGTACGATCAGCTGATACCTCCTTTATTTCCTTATAACTTTTTCAATCGTTTAAAAAATATTCCAAGCCTAAAAAATATTCCAAATTTTAAGTATACGTGTGTGTATATAAATGTAATGTGTGTGTACCTTGTATTACATCAATAAAAATAAAAATTTCCTTTAATTATTCCATTGGAAATGGGTGCGTATGAGTGGTGTCAAAACGTATACGCTCTGACATAAATGAGACCTTGAAATGGACTTTAAAGACCAATATTTAATAACTTTACAGATATTTCCAATTCGAAAAATATAGTTTCTTAAAGAATAAAATCTCCTCTTTAAAACGGTATATCATTTACCATTACAACCAAAACAAATACCGGAATTATTGCTCGATTTATACAAGCCTCAAAAATGTTAAATTTTTCTACATTTTTTGCTTAACATATTTAAGAGGTCATAACTTCGAAACTACTGCATATATTTTTATGATTTACACTTTATTTGAAAGCTATGGGCCTTAGGATTAATAAAATGAACAAATTTAGTTATATGCATTTGAACAAGTTTTCTCAAAATTTAATAAAAACTATATTACTTTGATACACCTTCTGCTATGAAAAATATAAGCACATAGTTCCCAATATAATATTTATGATTCGAATCGATTTTTTTTAGACATTTTTGAATAATTTTGAATAGAAGAAAGTCTAACCTATACAACGATATAATATTTGTCAAAGTATCTTAACAAATACCAGCAATATGGAACATTTTACATTGAACGGTCCATTTTCCAGTTTTTTGGATTTTTTCGCGCATCAGAATCTCAGGGTCATAACTTCGAAAGTGTGGCGTATATTGTTATGATTTTTACTTTATTTGGAAGGTATGGACTTCAGAATTAATAAGATGAACAAATATAGTCATCTCCTTCCGCAGAAGTCTTCTCAAAATTGAATAAAGCAAAATTACTCTGATACACCTTCTGCAAGGAGATACATCAGCTCTTTGTTTCCAATAAAATATTTATGCTTCGAATCGATTTCTTTGGAAGTATTTGCATAAATTTTGAAAAAACAAGGTCAAACCTACAGAATGGTAGAACATTTGCCCAAATAGCCCAACAAATACCAGCAATATGAAACATTTTACATTGGACGGTCCATTTTCCAGTTTTTTGGATTTTTGCGCTCATCACTATTTCGGGGTCATAACTTCGAAAGTATGACATATATTTTTATGATTTTTACTTCATTTGGATCTTGTGGACCACAAGATTAAAAAAAAAAATCATCTATACAGAGATTCATTTTAAAAAACACTTTGAAAATTCAATAAAAACTAAATAAATGGTTGCAGCATTTACAAGGAAAAATATGAGATCTTTGTTTCCATGATCATATATATATATATACTTAAGATCTATTTCTGCGGAACAATTTGACCTGAAGTAGAAAGAACCAGGAAGTAGAAGGCCATGCTTATATATCGTTATAACATTTTTGAAAATATGGCCTGCCTAGAAACAGAAATATGGAAAATTTTTACCACAAACACACAATTTTCCAATAGTTTGTATTTTATCAGGAAACTCTTGCTTGGGGCCATAAATTCGAATGTAAGAGGTATATTTTTACAAGATATATTTATTTTTTTATACATACATACTTAAAACCATAGAGCGTATAATTATTTATAAAAAATGGCCACTGGTGCGTATGACTATTAATAATTATTTTGGTGTCTTTAGTAATTTCAACATAACTCGTTCAATTTCTGGGCTATTTTTGAAATAAAAAATGTTTTGGATTCAGAACACATTACAGCTAAAACCAAAATTGCCAAAAAGTATTGTATACTATTTTAAAATTACAAAAAAAAAAAAAAAAAATATTTTATAAACATTAATGACTTCAAGGAAATCAATTTTATTTTTCTTTTTTTTTTTTTGAAAAATTATTAAACCTTATTGAAATCTCCAGAAGGCATACACACATGAGCTCAGCAGAATTTTCATTAATTTTTTAATATAAACATACTAAAACCATGCTGCGTATGATTATTTTTAATAATGGTCATTGGTGCGTATGACTATTAATAATTAATTGGTGTCTTTAGTAATTTCAACATAACTCGTTCAATTTTTGGTCTATTTTCAAAATAAAAACGTTTTTGAGTTCAGCACACATTATAGATAAAACCAAAATTATAAAAAAATTGCATTATAATTTAAATTTAAAGTAAAATGCATTTTATAAACTTTAACTGGTACGGGTACGTATGACTATTAATAATTAAGAAGTATCTTCAGTAATTTCAGCAAAACATGGTAAATGTTTAAGCTATTTTCGAAATAAAAATATTTTTGATTTCAGCACACATTACAGCTAAAACCAAAATTATCAAAAACCTTACATTGCATTTAAAATTATAATGAAATAAAGTAAATATTCTAACGGACTTCAGGGAAATTAATTCTATTTTTATTTAATTATTTATTTTTTTTTTTTTGAATAAAAAATTTAACCTTATAAAATTTCTAAAAATACATACACATGAGCTCAGTAAAACATGAATTTTTAAATATAAAACTACTAAAACCCTTGTGCGTATGCGTATTTTTAATAAGGACCTCGGGTGCGTATGACTAATAATAATTATGTGATACTTTTAATAATTTTATCATATCGTCTTCAATTGTTAACCTATTTTAAAAATTTAAACGTTTTTGAGTTCAGCACACATTGCAGCTAAAACCAAAATTGTCTGAAATTAATTTTTTTTTTAAATTATAATAAAATATATTTTACAAAGTTTAACTGACTTCAGGTAAATGACATTTATTTTTCTTTTTTCTTGAAAAATTATTAAAATGATTCCAAATCTTCAGCATACGAACTGTGAAAAAATACATGTGGACTCAGTACAATATTAATTTTTTAAATATAAACCTACTCATACCATGGCGCGTATTTATTATATTTATATTCTTTAATAATGACCATTGGTGCGTATGACTATTATAAATTATTTGGTGTCTTTAGTAGTTTCGCCATAACTCGTTCAATTTTTGGGCTATTTTCGAAATAAAAACACTTTTGAGCTCTGAACACATTACAGCTAAAACCAAAATTGCCAAAATAATTACATTGTATTTTAAAATTATATTAAATGATATTGAAAACAATTTTACTGCATATTAGGCAAATTAAATTTAAATTTCTTCTTTTGAAAAAATTTTGAAATATTTTAAAATTGTCACTTTATGAGTTCAGAAGGCATATTCGATTTCATTTCAAGATTTATATATTTTTTAATATAAACCTACTCATTCTATGGTGCGTATGATTATTTTTTAAATTCTTTTATTATGTCCATGGGTGCGTATGACTAATAATAATTATTTGGCATCTTTAGTAATTTTAGCATATTATCAACAATTTTTAACCTATTTTGAAAATTTCAAACGTTTTTGAGCTCTACACACATTACAGCTAAAACCAAAATTCTCAAAAAAAATAACATAGTATTTTAAAATTTAAAAAAATATATATTTTACAATTTTGGTTGACTTGAGGTAAATGAAAAATTGTTCTTTTGTTTTCGGAAAGATAATTATAATATTTTAAAATCTTTAGCTACGAATGCTTACATGAGCTCAGTACAAGATTTGTTGATTTTCTTAATAACAACATTTTAAAACCGTGGTGCGTATGAATATTTTAATATGATCACCGGGGCGTATGACTAATAATAAATATTTGGTATCTTTAGTAATTTTATCATATCTTCAACAATTTTTAACCAGTTTTCAAAATTTAAACGTTTTTGAGCTGTGAACACAATTGTACTAAAACCAAAATTAACAAAAATTTAATTTTATTTGAAAATTACTATAAAATATATTGCAAAACATCCAAGTCTTTAAAAATAACTTAAAATATTGCACTTTTTTCTCTTTAAAACACTATTAACCTGTTTGTATACAAAAATATTTTTTTCTTTTGCAAAAAAAAAAAAAAAAAAAAAACAATTCCATGTCATGGACTGACTGGTACTGATCTACCCTCACAAAAATTTGCAGATTATTACCTGTTGCTTATGATTTTTGCCAAAACGATTTGTTTACGGATATTGAATTCCCCCAAAAGACACCCACACCCACCTGCTGATAACAATTAATCGCAAACAGCAAAATTGCGTCACTAATTATTATTATTAAAAAAAAAAAAAACAAAAACAAATTATAGAAATCATCATTAGAATTAGTCATTTTAAAAGTTATAAACAAAAAAGCAATGGTAGCCCACGCAAGCAAAATAATCATCAAAGGTAGCTGATGTGACCTTTTAAGGTCATGTTTTAAATGCGTCGACGACAATGATGATGAGGGAAGTCCCCAAAGTGAAAAGAAAAAAAATTGCAAAAAATAACAAAAAAATTGTAAACAAATTTGCAAAACAAAAAAGAAAAATAAAAAATTGCAAAAAAAAATTGAAAAAAATGAAGAAAAAAATGCAAAAATTAAAAAAAATAATAAATAAATGTATATAAAAAATTAGAGAGTTTATAAGGGATATTAGGGTCATTAAGTCCACAAATAAAATAAAGCAAAATAAATTAATAAAATACCTAAGTAAAATAATCAAATTGGAACAAAACAAAATATTTTAACCGGTATGTTATTTAAAAAACAAGACTTATTTTGTTCATCCGCTTAAGCCGCATATTTTTGTTTTGTTTTTGCAAAAAATCAAAGCAGAAAAACAAACCACATTGTTCTCATTTGCCAAAGAGTCAGTGGGGCTCTCGCTCTCTCTCTCTCTCTCTCTCGCCCATACAATAACGGCCATATAGCAAATGGCAGGCAGGCAGGCAACAACATGAATATTGATGACTGTTGTTTTATTATTGTTTGTGTTGTCTTGCCTTGCTTGTCTTGTCTTGCCGGTGCTGTGTGTTATTTAAATGTAAGCGGTCGACGTTGAGCACAATTCAGTTGTACTTCAACACGCAAACTGTTAACAACGCAAACTACACAAAGCTAAAATAAAAAATATAAAACAAATCATTTTTTGTTTCAAAAAAAAAAACAAATTGGCGTAGAAAAATAAATTGAAAAAAATATTAAGAGTTGAAATATTCTTAACAAATTGAGAAATCAAAAGAAGAAAAATAAAATAAAACACAAATCAAGTGCAAGAAAAAGCAAGCAAATAAAAAAACAAAGTGTGTTTTAAAGAAAAAATCACAAGTAAAATAACTGAAAAAAAAATTAAAAAGAGTGTTTATTTTTTTTATAAATTAAAACAAAGTAAATAAAAAACAACAACCATGTCGTGCCGTCAAATTTCCTCAACCACCACCGGCATCGTCGCTCTTTGTTTATTTGTTTTTGTAATGCTATGCAGTTTTAGCAGCAGTCAAGCGGCTGTATTTACACAACGGGCCATTTTCAATCCTGGTTAGTATTCTTTATTTTTTTTTTTTCGAATAAATATCTCTCACGTTTTAGTTTGTTTGCAAATGTAACGTTTATTTATTTATTTGTGTTTATTATTTATGCATATTTAATTGTGTGAAAAAAATATAGAAATGAAAAAAAAACAACAGTAAGAATAGTTAAAAAATTAAATAGGGGATTTTCTTTAATTTATAAAAAAAATAATAATAATAAAAAAAAAGAAAAAAAATAATAAATAATAATAATAAAAATAATTCATATACACTATGTAATTCAAAATGATTAAAAAAATCAAAATTATAAAAATAAATAAATAAAAAATATATTAAAAAAGTTATTAAAAAATAGATTAAATATATATTAAAAATATATTTTTATCAAAAATAGTTTATTTTAAAACTCGAATTATTTTTTTTTAATAAAAAATATATAATCTTAAAAAAAAATTTTTTTTTTATTAAAAATTTTGAAATAAAAAATTAAAAGAAGCCAGATTAAAAAAAATAATATATTAAAAAATACCATATATTAAAATATAGTTTAATGATTTTTTTAAATTATACCTATAAAAATTTTACATAATATTTTCTGATCATTTAAAAATTATTTTTAATAAAATCATAAATATTTTTATAATTTTTTTTTTATTTAAAATTTTGCCTTTATAGGCGATGATCATTTGAATGAATTTTTAAATAAATATTTTTATAATTTTTTTATTTAAAATTTTGCCTGCATAGGCGATGATCATTTGTATGAATTTTAAGTGTTTTTTTTCTCTATTTCGACTCGAGCTTAGGCGAAAAAAAATACATCGCTATAAAAATTTATTTAAAAAAAAATACACCTATTAAATTACAATATTACAAGATTTATTTTGTTTATCATATAAACCTTATACCATGGTGCGTATGATTATTTTAAAAGCAACAACAAAATATATTAAATTAATTTTGTGAATTAAATTTCAAATTTCTCCTTTCAAAAAAAAAAAAAAAAAAAAAATTATTAAATAATTATAAATAAATTAATTTACATTTGAGTTCAGAACAAGATTTATATATATATTTCGTAAAAAAAAAATATTAAAAAAATTACACCTATTAAATTTCTTTTTTTATCCTTTTAATTTTTTTTCAAATTCTTTATAAAAACGTTTTTAAAAAATAAAAAAAATCTACTTTAAAATTAATAAAAAAATCCCAATGTTTATAAAAGAGAATTCTTAAAGTAAATTAAGCCTTAAATATATTCAAACACAAAATGCTTCGACTTAAAAAAAAAATCACATGAAAATAATAAAAATTTAAATATATAATTTCAATTTTCTTATATTCTTATAATATTTTTTTATTTAATTTACAAAATTAAAAAAGAAAATAAATAATTCGAGTTTCAAAATTACTATTTTGTAATTTCTTATATGAAAAATAATTTCTTTTGAGCATTTTTTGTATTTTTTTTTATTGATTTGCTACAAAGAAACAACAAAAACAACAAAAAATCTAAAAATAAAAAATATATAATTTTTTCTACTAACGTGGCTAGTCATCATCAAGGTACCTTTAAACAATTTAGGAATGTTGAAGCTAAATACAATTAATAAATTATTGTCATGACTAAACACGACTAAAACAAAACAACAAGTTCTCTTGATGAAAATTCTCCTTTTGAAGTTTGTCGCTTAAGTCGTTTTTTGAAATGACCATTTCCTTCAATATGGTCTCTCTCTTCGAAAGGACAGGAAAAATGTTTATCTTCTAAGTCTTTTGTTTGTTTTTAATCGTAGTATGTGATTTAGTATATCTCCACCTCTTTCCCTCCCTCGCTTCCTCTTTGTATTATCTCACTGATATGTGTTAATAAGTTTGTTTCCTAAGTCTTTTGTTTGTTGTCATCACCAATGTAAAATTACTTTAATTTCTCTGTCTAGCTTTCTCACTCTCGCTCTCTCTCTCTCTCTCTTTATGTTATCTCACTGATAATTTCTAACGGATGTATGTTTCTTAAGTCTTCCATTCAATTGAGGAATGTTGAGGTTAAATACAAATAATAAATTATTGTCATGACTAAACACGAATAATACAAAACAACAAGTTCCCCAAGGGGAATTTTTTTCTCTCTTAAGAATGCACACACAAAACACACACTCTTCAAAAAACAAATAAATAAAAATACTTTTGTGGCCAAAGAAAAAAAAATCACAGGAAAAAATATTCAACGTGAAATTAAATATCTAAAAACGGCATGGGATGGCTATAATTACCCGAAAGAATGTCAACCCAAAAACACCTTGCAATAGGGGAATACATTATGATACAAGATGAAGATTGAACAAGTAAAACGACATTTTTGCTTCTTTATTAATTTTTTTTGGAATCCAACCACAATAAATAACTTGTAGAACTTGAAAGAAAAAAAATCATATTCAGTTTTTCTTTTTTAAAAACATCCATATTGAATTACAACGACTTCTGTAAAGACAAAGAAACCCATTTCGCAAAAAACAACAGAAATATTCCACAAGAATAACAGCAACAACAACAACACCAATAAAAATCTGAAATGGAATTAAAAAACCTGAATTTCTTTAACAACGAATGACAAACACGCGTAAACAATTATCTGGATTCGTTGAATTTTCATGCAAGAACCAAAAAATCTGAAACAGAAAAAAGCAACAACAACAACTGTCATCTGTTGGTCAAGGTCATTAATAATGAATATTTCAGTGATGAGACAATTTCAAATAATAATTAGTAAAAAAAATAAATAAAATTTTGTTTTTTGTTATTGTCGTATTTAATTAATTATCAACATGGTGAACTACAATAGATTTCATTAGAATCTCCGTTTGCCCCCTAACCAAAAAATTGTTTGTCATTAATTTTTAATTTTTTTTCGATATCCATAAGCCATAAAAGTTCAGTACAGTTATTTTATATTTAATGGGTTTGTTTACTTCTGCTATGGGAATATTTTTGTTGGTTGCTGTTGTTTAAATCGATTCTTCTTTTTTTGCTAATGAAGTAATTTCTTGGAATAAATGCCACAATTATTGCAAAAAAAAATATATAAATAAATTAATTAAAAAATAGATAATTGAATAAAAAATATTTTTTATAAATTATTTGGTTACAGATTAAAAATATTTGAATTAAAAATATTAAATTAAAAAAATATATATTTTTTTTGGCAAAAATATT
The DNA here is from genome assembly GCF_032173495.1 of Musca vetustissima. Classification (NCBI taxonomy): domain Eukaryota; kingdom Metazoa; phylum Arthropoda; class Insecta; order Diptera; family Muscidae; genus Musca; species Musca vetustissima. The sequence continues at coordinate 188,030 of NW_026880080.1, forward strand.
TGTTTCCTAAGCCTTTTGTTTGTTTTTAATCATAGTAAGTGATTTAATAGATCTCTGCCTCTTTCCTTCTCTCTCTCCCTCTGATTGTATTATCTCACCGATATGTGTTAATAAGTTTGTTTCCTAAGTCTTTTGTTTGTTGTCATCACCAATGAGAAATTACTTTAATTTCTCTGTCTAGCTCTCTCATTCTCTCTTCGTGTTATCTCACTTTTAATTTCTAGGTGAAGTTTGTTTCTTAAGTCTTTCATTCACTTCACCATGTGCAATGATTTAATTTCCCCGTTAGGCTCTCTCACTCTCTCTCATTATGTTATCTCATGGATAATGTGAAGAAAAAGTTTGTTTCTTAAGTCTTTTGTTAGATTGTTTACCTTTGTGAAATTAACGGAATTTCTTTGTCTCTCTCTCTCTCTTTCTCTTTGTATAAGTCGTTGTGATAACGTGTAGAGAAGTTTGTCTCTTAAGTCTTTTGTTAATTTTCGTTTTATTTATTATTATTTCTTCATTATTATTTATTTTTTTTTTTTATTTTTATTGTATTTTTAAATTAATAAATTGTGATTATTGTTGTTGTGGCAATAACCTTTTGGCCCCCTTCTGTCAGTTGTCTCCTCTATGTTTGTAAACATTTTAATTGTTTTTATTGCTCAGCATTATAAATTGCCAATAAATGTCAACGGCATGCTGCGATGTGACCTTACATTGAGACATTAAAAACATTAATAAAATAAATAACTACATTTTGTTTGGACATATGAACAAAAAAAATTCTATGAAATATATAAATAATAAAAAATGCAATAAATAAAAATTATTGAAAAATTATCAGACATAACAAATTACAAAAAAAAAAAAAAAAAAAAAAAAAAAAAATAAAAAATAAATGCCATAAAATTTCATAAAAATAAAAAAGGAAAAAAAAAAAAAAAATAAATTATAAGAAAATTATACAATTGCAATAAATTAAAAAAGTAGTAGACATTATAAATTACAATTAAACAACAAAATCCAAAAATATCAATGCCTCAAACTTCACGAAAATTAAAAAAAAAAAAATTAACAAGGAAAAATTATATGAAAAATTACAAAATAAAAGTTCCCTGCTATTATAGCTGGCAATAAATTTTATTTTTAATACAAAAAAAAAATAATTACACTTGTTTCGTGTCCATGTTAATGACGTCAATTTGCCCAAAAAATTTTTGATGTTAAAAAACCGGCTTCCTTGGCCACTAAATTTAGTTTTGCCCCTTTAAAAATTGTTTCTGCATTTTGCAGTACAATGAACTGAATATACACAGACACACACGTACTCCCCTTGCAGTTGTTAATATAACTTTTTTTAGATTTTTGAGAAGGTCATACAGATGTTGACTACATATTTTCAATATTATGATAATTATTAATAATAAAATTAAAAAAAAATAATATATAAATATTTTTTTTTTTTTTTGGAAATTTTTCTTGTTATTTTTTTATTATAATATTATTAAAAAAAAATCCATGCCTTGAACTTAAAAATTCCGTGTCTTGAATTTAAAAAAGAAAAAAATATTTAAAAAAATCCACGCCTTGAAAAAATATTTTTTTTTGAAACCAGGTCTTGAAAAAAATATATTTTTTAAATTCAGGTCTTGAAACAATTTTTTTTAAAATCTTTTGAAAAAAAATGTGAAAAATTATTTGTTGATAAAATAAATTAAATTTTTATTAATTTTTTAATATTTTTCTCCATAAAATTTCTTTGTGTCTTAAGTCTTTTGTTCTTAAGACACATATTTTTTTCATGTTTTGAAATTTTTTTTTTAAATCTGCCTTTTGAAAAAAAATGTAAAAAATTATTTTTTTTATTAATTTTTTATAAAATTAAATTTTTATTTATTTTTTAATATTTTTCTCCATAGAATTTCTTCGCAATTTTGTTATTAGGTTTGTGTCTTAAGTCTTTTGTTCTGAAGTCACATATCTTTATTTTTATTTATGTTTTTTTTTTTTTTTTTTTTTTTTTTGGCAAAGAGTTTGTGTCTTAAGTCTTTTGTTTTTCTTATTTTTTGCTGCATCTTGTTTTTGTTTTCTCTTTTTTTATTCTTTCCCCCTGGAAAAAAATTCACTTCCCATATGTCAAAACATATGTCATGTTCCGCTTCATAACAGCTGTCAGGCAATCAGTATCCATCCCCATCCATATTCAGAATATTTATCACAATGCAAGGGGTAAATCACGATGACATGTAGAATATTATTCATATCAGATTTCCTCACCCTCCTTTCATTGTTGTTGTTATTTTTGTTGTCGATTTCTATATTAAATATGCATACATAATGAACTTCCTTATTTTTTCGATTTTTATTACAATAAATAACAAAAAATCCGCAATCGTTGTAAAATTTCTTAACTAATTTCCCCCTTTTGTTTTTTTCTTCTCCTCTTTACAGCACATCCCGGTAAATGTTTTGATAAATTCACCCGCCGTGCCATGCTGCCGAACAAGGAATACAAACCCAAAGGCATTTGTGCAGCCTTAACTTGTGATCTTGAGACGCAGACAATTAACATTGAGACCTGTCCGTACGTGGAGATGCCCGGCTGTGAGGAATTGCCTGCCGATCCCTCGTGGAGTTTTCCCAAGTGTTGTCCACAATTTAAGTGTACCGATTTTAAGACAGGCAAAGAATTTGTGGTCTCAGCGTAAATCTGAGAGACCAACAACAAAAAAATAACAACCCCAGCCAACAGTATCAACAGCATTAATATTTTTTTTATAAATATAAAATAATATTAATTAATTATTAAAAATCTCATCTCATGAAATATTATATTAATATCTTTAAAAAAATATGCATTACAAATTAAGTGTGTGTGAATGTTGTATTAACGTATGTGTGTGTATGTATCATTAAAATTGTTTTTCTTTTCTATCTGACTTTTCCCATTAATTAATTTATTTATTATTATAAAAACAATCGTATTTTTCAAAATTTCAAATTGTATCTGTATATATCATTTATATTCATTTAATCTTGCATTTGTGTGTATGTGTAATTGTATGTCTGTGAATTGTTTATTTTATATGTTTAATTGTAATTTGTAGTTTTTTTAGTTAAGTTAAGCCACCACCTGAATTGATGATCTTTTGTGTGCGTTTTTGGCATACTTTTTATTAATTGTTTTTTATTATTTTGTAAAGAAAAAATGTATGATTAAATGTTTAGTTGTAAGTTTAATTTAATTGGAAAAAAATTTGAAAAAAAATCAACAAAAAAATTAATATATAAAATAATAAAAAAATTAAAATTGAAAAATTTAAAACAAATGATTTATTTCTTTATTGGGAGAGAATACTTTTTTAAATGGAAAAATCGATAAAATGAGAACGAAAAATATTCAAAAAAAAAATGTGTAAAGCAAAAAAGAGTCTCAGTCTTAATGAGGGATTTTTCCTATTCGAAAAAATGCACAAATCTCTAGTTTATATTGCTCAGGCCTCGCAGTAGAAAACATTTCACTGTCCCTCCGTTTGTTGTTTGTTTCTTAAGTCTTTCATTCAACAAAAGCTTTCCTTCAATATATTTCTACCTTTCCTTGGGTAAGGTCTCTATGAGGCTGTTTGTTTCCTAAGTCTTTTATTTATTTTGTGTTTTCATATCTCTGCCTCATTATCTATCTCTCTCTCTCCCTTTTGTATTATCTCACTGATATGTGTTTTAATAAGTTTGTTTCCTAAGTCTTTTGTCTGTTATCATCACCAATGTGATATAAATTTAATTCTCTCTCTCTCTCGTTATGTTATCTCATTGATGATGCACAGCAAAAAGTTTGTTTCTTAAGTCGTTCATTAATTTCTCCATGTGCAATAATTTAATTTCCCTGTTAGGCTCTGCCTATCTCTCTCTCTCCCCCTCTCTCTATTTACGTTATCTCACTGATAAGGCAAAGAAAAAGTTTGTTTCTTTAGTCTTTTATTCATTTCTCCATGTGTAATAATTGCATTTCCCAGTTAGGCTCTGCCTATCTCTCTCTCACTTTCTCTCTCTATTTACTTTCTCACTGATAACAAAAAGAAAAAAGTTTGTTTCTTAAGTCTTTAGTTTGAGTGCTTACCGTCGTGAATTTAATGGAGTTCCCCTTACTCTCTCACTCTCTTTGCTGGGCTATAGTGCAGAAAATTTTGTTTCTTAAGTCTTTTGTTAGTTTTCATTACTTAATTTACCTAGTTCTCTTGCATTCGCGCTCTTTGCATAAATGTGCGTAAAAACTTTATTTCAAGATTCATTAAGGTGTGAATTTCTGATAAAAAAATAAAAATACTGTTTTTTTTAAATTGGATTTTAAAAAAATATTTTTTTAATACCAAATAATGCGTCAATTTTTTATTAATACGTTTTTTATCTTTTTTAAATAAAATATATATTTTTATACCCTTCACAACTATGTTATTTGGGTATTATAGCTTTGTGCAGCCCCAAGAGTTTGAAACGCCGCGAAATATTGGTCCTAGACCCACCTTTAAGTATACCGATCGTTATATCTCGACTAGCTGAGTCGATCTACACATGTGTGTCCGTCCGTCTGTCCATTATAAATTGTAAACACGATACAGGCCATAGTTATAAACCAATCGTCACGAAATTTTGCATGTAGAATGGGTTCTGGCCAATGAAGACCCTATTTATACCCTTCACCACACAGGGTATCATGTCTTTGTACATATGTTTGTAACAGGCAAAAGGAAACGATGTAGACATATGGTTCCTTTTTAGAATAAGCATAGAATCACTTTCTACGTCGATTTATGCATGTCCGTCCGTCCATGTTAAATTTTAAAAAAAGTACAAGTCGCATTTATTATTCGAATTAGATGAAATTTGGCACAACTCATTTATTTGACCAAAGGACGAACCCTATTGAAATTGGTGAAAATCGGATCAGATTTAGATATATCTCTCATATATATTTTCGTCTGATTTAAGGTAAATGGTGCACCAAAGTCTCTATATATCTTTCGATTTGCACGAAATTTGGTACAGGATACTAAATTGAGCCCAGAATGATGTGTGCTAAGTTTCATGAAAATCGGTTCAGATTTCGATATAGATCCCATATATATTTTCGTCTGATTTAAGATAAATGGTGCACCAAAGTCCCTATATATCTTTCGATTTGCACGAAATTTGGCACAGCGTAATGCATTAGGTCTAGAATGATGTGTGTTAAGTTTCGTGAAAATCGGTTCAGATTTAAATACAGCTCCCATATATATTTTTGTACGATTTTTTTTTTAAATGGTGCACCAAAGTCCCTATATATCTTTTGATTTACACGAAATTTGGCATAGCGTACTGAATTGAGTCTAGAATGGTGTATTAAAATTTTGAAGAAAATCGGTTCAGATTTAGATATAGCTCCCATATATATATTCGTCCAATTTTACATAAATGCTGCACCAAAGTCCCTAAAAATCTTTCGATTTGCACGAATTTTGCATAATGAATTGAGTCTAGAATGATGAGTGATAAGTTTCGTGAAAATAGGTCTAGATTTAGACATAGCTCCCATATATAGTTTCGTCCGATTTCATGTAAATGGTGCACCAAACTCCTAATGTTTGTTCGATTAACACGAAATTCTGCACAACGTATCAGATTGAGACTTGAATGACGTTATTGGGTTGTGTTGGAATTGGTGCAGATGCAGCCATAGCTTCCATATGTATTTCGGACGGGTGTCTGATTGAGATTAAAATTTTAACAGTGCGGCTTGCCGAATAGCGTGTATCAATTTTACTATAAATTGTTTTCCATAAATGTGTGCCATGATACGCGGACGACTCTAAATCGGTCCAAATGAAATTAAATTTATCATAGGTTGCAGATTATGTTATGAGTATGTTCCTTCAAGGCAATATTAACATGCAATTGTAAGGAAACATATATACAATATACCCAAAGTGGTGAAGGGTACCATATATAGTCGGCCCAGTCTGACTTTACTACTTTCCTTACTGGTTTTATGATATATTTTTTTAATGATTTTTTTTTTTGGCAAAAAATATATATTTTTTATTTTTTTATTTATTTTATTTTTTTTTTTTAATTTGTTTTTCTAAACTTATTTTTTCAAACAAATTTGGATTTGACACAAAGATACAAACGTATTTCCCTCTAACATTACTCGCTCTCTCTCCAATCTCTCGCACGTATTTTTAATTGAAAAATCATTCTATAAAAACATCGATTATTTTTTTCATATTTATTGAAATATTTTTTATGCTTATTTTTTAATTTTCCACTTTTTGGGAAATTTTTTTTTATTTATTTTTCCATTTTTTTATTTTTGCAAAAAATATATTTTTTTATTTCTTCAATTTTTTAATTTTATTTCCTAAACATTTTCTTTCAAAAAACTTTTTAATCGCCCTTAATTGATGACTAGAATGAAAGACTTAAGCCACAAACTTTATTCCCTCTAACATTTCTTGTCCTCTCTCCAATCTCTCGCACGTATTTTTAATTGAAAAATCGTTCTATACAAAAAAAGATTATTTTTTTTCATATTTATTGAAATATATTTTTTTATTTTTATGCATATTTTTTTAATTTTCCACTTTTTGGATAAAAAACAAATTTTTTTTATTTTTTCTATTTTTTATGATTTTTTTTTTGCAAAAAAAAAATATATTTTTTATTTCTTCCATTTTTTAATTTTATTTCCTAAACATATTTTTTTCAAAAACTTTTTAATTGCCCTTAATTGATGACTGATGAATTAAAGACTTAAGACACAAACTTTATTCCCTCTAACATTACTCGCTCTCTCTATCTCTCTCTATTCTCTTCTATGTATTTCCAATTGAAAAATCACCAATATTAAGTATTTCCATCTCTCTTTCAATTACTAAACCCATATTCTTATTAGAACTAGAGCACAAACAAAAGACTTAAGACACATGCACCTAAAGTAAAATCTTTGGTAAAATCACGATATGAAATATAAATCAAATATAAAATAGAATATAAATTAAATAACTTGATAACAAGAACAAAAGACTTAAGACACAAACTCGTTCTCACTCCATCACTCTCTCTCTCTCTCTACTTACTTAGGTATTTTCAATTGACAAAATATCCAATAGTGAGTCTCTTTCTCTATTATATTGTCTCTTGCAATGACTTTCTTATTAGAATATAGCACTCAAACAAAAGACTTAAGACACAAACTTACGCAAAAAGACTTAAGACACAAACTTTCCAAATATGGTCAATCTTTCTTACTTTCAACTGAAAAATATTCTTATATATTTTTTTTAATTCTTATTAGAACATAAAACCCAAACAAAAGACTTAAGACACAAGCACCTAATTCAAATCATTGATGAAATACAGTTTCCTTAAACCCACAGAATCCGCATGATTGTCATAAATAATTTATATAAAATCATTGGAGATGGTGCCTGATGATATTATGAAAATGTTTGGAAAACCCCTTAAAAAATAAACAACAATAAAGCGAACTAAAGAATTCGACATTTGCATTAAACTTTCACAATTTACATATATCCAAACAAACAAAATAAAACGTGAAATCCATTAGGAAAGGGATTAGAGAGATGTCATGGGGGTCACATTAACTTGAATGACAAACAAATATTCACAACTGGAACAAAGTCATGGTTAATGAAATGCGAAAAAATTATGATGTAGAAAAAAAAAAACAATAATAATGACAAACTAATGAAAACAGGCGTCTAGCCGGTGCCAACATGTTTTTTGTTGTTGTTGTTCAATTTGTTTGTTTCTAGTTTATTATTTTTTTATTTTTTGCCACGCTGTTTGTCTGGCCATAATATTTTGCAGATGCTTGATTTTTGGCAAAAAAAAAGAAAAAATAGATAAATTATTTGCGCTTTATTTTAAATGATTGAAAAAAATATATTTATGGTATGGTTTTGTTTATGAAGAGACACCCTACGAAATGTTTTTATTTGTTTTCCATATATTAGAGTTTTGCCCGTAAGGGCGACAATCATTTTAACGATTTAAAAAATATTTGTTTTCGTCTTTTTTATTTTTTGTCGTGGAATTTCCAATTGAAATCCGAAATATTATGTGATGTGGAGCACAATAAATTTTGTGACTAAGTGTTGTGAGGAAAAAAAACAACAAAATAATTCAATTTTACCAAAAAAAAAATAAATAAAAAAAATCCAAATGAATATATTCCAAACATGTCCCCCAAATATGTTTTTTTTCAAAATTGTCTGGAAATAAATAGAAAAAAAACACACAACACATCACCCCTTAAAAATGACTGACAACAAGTTCAATGTAGAGCTTCGGGTATTTGGCACACGCCTAACATTTCCTAATATTGAAGTATTTGCCTACATTTATTTTTTTTGGTCTACCATCGGAAATTTTAATTTTTTTCTCTCGTACCCAAACATTCCCCATTCATAAATCATCAAAGTATAAATAAATAATTGTATGTGTAGTAAATGTTTAAATAAAAAAATATGACTTGACTGAAGCTATTTATGGAGTTGTTGTATTTGCAGTTGATTTTTTTTTTTTTGAATGACTATTCATAATTCAATTGTCTAAATGGGAAATTTACATATCCGACTGACACTTGTACAAGTGTCAGGGTAGTTGTTTGTTATTTTTGTTTTTTGCCTCTCTCATTGTCACTCTCTTCTACAATTAGAAATAATTTTTTTTGTGTTAAATAATTTGCTGTCACTATGGCTAGGGTTTATTTTTTAATTTTTTTTTCATAGGGGATATGAGTTATTGTCTGAAAAGACAACAACAACAGCAAAGCATATTCAAATATTAAACGTGGGAAGTTAATTGTCATTGTGGTCATTGAATACAAATGAAGAATTTTAAGTGATATTTTATTAAATGGGAGGATATAATTAAAAAAGGCGTCGATTTTTTTAAAAATATTTTTTTCGAGGCGTGGATTTTTTAAAAATATTTTTTTCAAGGCGTGGATTTTTTAAAAATATTTTTTTAAAGGCGTGCATTTTTGAAAAATATTTTTTCGTGGCGTACATTTTTTAAAAATATTTTTTTTGAGGCGTGGATTTTTTAAAAATATTTTTTCAAGGCGCAACTGAGGCGTGGATTTTTTAAAAAAATATTTTTCAAGGCGAAGATGGGGCGTGGACTTTTTAAAAATATTTTTTTTTCGAGGCGTGGATTTTTTAAAAATATTTTTTTAAAGGCGTGCATTTTTTAAAAATATTTTTTCGAGGCGTACATTTTTTAAAAATATTTTTTTTTTTCGAGGAGTGGATTTTTTAAAAATATTTTTTTAGAGTCGTGGATTTTTTAAAAATATTTTTTTAAAGGCGTGGATTTTTTAAAAATATTTTTTTAAAGGCGTGCATTTTTTAAAAATATTTTTTCGAGGCGTACATTTTTTAAAAAATATTTTTTTCGAGGCGTGGATTTTTTAAAAATATTTTTTTTGAGGCGTGAATTTTTTAAAAATGTTTTTTTAGAGGCGTGGATTTTTTAAAAATATTTTTTTCGAGGCGTGGATTTTTTAAAAAGATTTTTTTCGAGGCGTGCAATTTTAAAAAGTTTTTTTTTGAGGCGTGGATTTTTTACAAATATTTTTTTCGAGGCTTGGATTTTTTAAAAATATTTTTTTTGAGGCGTGGATTTTTTAAAAATTTTTTTTTCGAGGCGTAGATTTTTTAAAAATATTTTTTTCGAGGCGTGGATTTTTTAAAAATATTTTTTTCGAGGCGTGGGTTTTTTAAAAATATTTGTTGAAGGCGTGGATTTTTTAAAAATTTTTTTCGAGGCGTGGATTTTTTAAAAATATTTTTTTGAGTTGTGGATTTTTTAAAAATTTTTATTTATTTTTTATATTTTTTATTTTAATTTTTTTTATAAAATATTTTCGCTACCATTATGGTTTTTTTAATAATTCATTTTAATAACGGGTACAATAAAAGACTTAAGACACAAACTTTAAATGCCTAATACATTCCACTCTCTCCCTCTCTCTATATCTCTCTTTCGAGCTTTCGAATGATAAATCTCCAATAATGTATTCTTATTAGAAGTATTTATTATATTTAAATTTTAACCCCAAACAAAAGACTTAATACACAAACAGCCAATGTAAAATCGTTTATGAGCCTTTTTATAGCCTTAATAGAATTAAAAAAAATTATATTTATTAAAAAATCTAGACTAAGAAAAAAATATTTAAAAAAAAATCCTCGACTTGTATAAGGACGAGAAAAAATATTTTTTTTAAATTAAAATCATAAAAAATAAAAATCATGTCAATTGAAAAAAAAGTTTATAAATCGTTGCCTTAATTACAATTGAAAACCAGTAAGGAAAGTAGTAAAGTCGGACTGGGCCGACTATATGTGATACCCTTCACCACTTTGGGTATATTGTACATATGTATCCTTACAATTGTATGTCAATTTTCCTTCGAAGGAACATACTCATAGCCTTCTGCAACCTTTGAAAAATGTAATTTCATTCGGGCAGATTTAGAGTCGTCTGCGTATCATGGGAGAAATTTATGGAAAACGATTTATAGCAAAACATTGTTAAAAACGTAATTTCAATCTGACACCTGTTCGAAATTCATATGGAAGCTATGGCTGCATCTGTACCAATTTCAACAAAACGCAAAGACGTCATTTAAATCTCAGTTTGATACGTTGTGCAAAATTTCGTGTTAATCGGACAAAAATTACCTTAATAGGAGGAATATATATATATACCTTAAATAAGAGGAATATATATCTGTGGGAGTTATATCGAAATCTGAACCGATTTTTCCGAAACTTCCCACACTTCATTCTAGACTCAATCCAGTACGCTGTGCCAAATTTCGTACAAATCGAAGGATATATAGAGTCTTCCGTGCACCATTAACATAAAATCGGATGAAAATATATATGGGAGCTATATCTAAATCTGAACCGATTTTCAAGAAATTTAAAACACATCGTTCTACCATTAATTCAGTACGCTGTGCCAAATTTCGTACAAATCGAAGGATATATAGGCACTTTGGTACATCATATACCTTAAGTCGGACGAAAATATATATGGGAGCTATATCTAAATCTGAACCGATTTTCACGAAATTTATCACACATCGTTTTAGACGTTATTAAGTAAGCTGTGCCAAATTTCGTGCAAATCGAAAGATATTTAGGGACTTTGGTGCACCATTTACAAAAAATCGGACGAAAATATATATGGGATCTATATCTAAAACTGAACCGATTTTTCCGAAACTTAGCAGACATCATTCTAGGCTTAATTCATTATGCTGTGCCAAATTTCGTGCAAATCGAAGGATATATAGGGGCTTTGGTGCACTATTTACCTTAAATCGGACGAAAATATATATGGGAGCTATATCTAAATCTGAACCGATTTTTACGAAATTTAACACACATTGTTTTAGACGTTATTAAGTACGCTGTGCCAAATTTCGTGCAAATCGAAGGATATATAGGGACTTGGTGCACTATTTACATTAAATCGGACGAAAATATATATGGGAGGTATATCTAAATCTGAACCGATCTTCACGAAATTCACCTTTCATCATTCTATACTCAATTCAGTACGCTATGCCAAATTTCGTGCAAATCGAAGGATATATAGGGACTATTTACATTAAAACGGACGAAAATATATAAAAAATATTTTTAAAAATTTATGTCGTAATTTCTCTTCAGAAAAAATATTTATTAAAAAATCCAGGTCTTAATTGTCCTATAGATTTTTTTTTGTAATTCTCACATTAATGGTCATAAAAAATATACTTTTTAAAAGTCATGTCTTTATTGACCTTCAAAAAAATATATTTATTATCAAATGTTTCAACCTTGACCGATTAACAAATATTCTTTACTAAGAAATTATTTAAAAAAATAAAAAAAATTAGTTTTTTAATTATATTTTTTGCTTTTGTTGCCTTTTTTGTCATCAAGAATTTTAAATTTTTATTTCAAAACAAAATATGCCATATAAGTTTGTTTATTTCATTAATCAATTTATTTATTTTTTTCATATTGAAATTATAATCAAAATATCCACCAACTACTTAACTGTAAGTCCAAAACTTACTAGTATTTGCCGGTTCGAACCTTGAAATACGAAAATAAAACAAACAAAAAAATTAAAATTCTTGAAATTTTCCTTTTCAAAAGCCAGAAAAAAAATTTGCATTTGATTAAAAAATAGCACGCCTCTTTTTGCATTGAGTTCAAATTCTTATTTGGTTTTTAGTTATTCTATCATAAATTATGAAAATATTTTGCTGGGTTTATCCCATAGCCTAAATAATTAATGAATTGAATTCGATACAAAAAACCTGTTGTTAACAGAAATTCCAAAACAAATCAAAAAGCCAAAAAAAAAAAAAATATGCATTTTAATAGACACCTCTATCAGACAGCACTAAAATGCCAAAATCGCCCAAAAAAATAGCAACAATATTTACTACTTTCACGAACTGGATTTAAAGATGCTGCTGGGAGCCAGCACCTATCAAACCTCTTAGAGAAATAACAAAAAACAAAAACTTTGTTGTTTTTTTATTTTTTTTATATTGCCAAAAATAATAAAAATTCTTTGGCATTATCAAATGACGTAAATTTGTTATTGGCAATAATATTTGTTATTTTGTTGTTGTTGTTTTTTATTAACAAAACATCTTTTGTTTTTTTTTTCAAAGGCCGCCAAAAAAAAGAAATGTCTGTCTATTTGTTTTGCCCTCAAATAACCGGTGCCACCACATTAGGCCACGTTCGTATTATTTTGTTTGTTTTTCTCTTCTTCTTCTTCAGCTTGGGTATTTCCCATTTGATTGTGATTTAATAAAAAAACAACAACAACAAAATGAATATTTTTTGTTTGGACTTTGATATGTTATTTTGTTATCAAAAGTCATATATGTGTGTGTCTGTCTGTGTGTTTTTTATTACACTTTTGGTATTTCATTTTTTATTGCCTTGTGCAGATTTATTGGTTCACCATCGGAAATGGCCGAATTTTAATCGATGACAGAAAAATATTTGCAAAAGTATGCATAAACACACAATGAAGTTACGAAAAATTAAACAAAAGACTTAAGTCACGAACTTTTCACAGAACTAACTGTGATATATGCAAAACAGTGCACGCACACCATAATGAGAATATGAGTAAAGTACTCTCGCATATTGTTTTCTCATTTCAAATTGGAAAATATCAATTGTAACGGTATAAAGACTTAAGACACAAACATAACAAATGAGAGAGTAACAGTAGTGAGAGCATTGTGAGATTATTCCTTTCTTTTATTTACTAACAAGAAAGACTTAAGACACAAACTCAATTAACAGTGTGATAGCCTTAAGTGTGCAAAGAGAGAGAGAGAGAGAGAGAGATAGTATGTCTGTGTAAGGATGGTTGTGAATGTTATTTATTAACAAAAAGACTTAAGACACAAACTCAATTAACCGTCTAATGCAGTGTCGAACAGAAATGAATTGAGAGTAAGTGCTTTCAGTAACTGAGAGATTATCATCATCAAAAATGACTGACGAAAAGAGAAAAACGAAAATAGTTATTTAGCCAACATCGCTATCGTACAATTTTGTGCATAAGTGGTCTAATGCCTTGAAAGCATTGTTTGGAGGTTTTGGAGGCATTATACCAGAAGTGGATCAAAAAAAAAAAAAAATATCCGAGGCCTTACAAAAGGCGTGGATTTTGAAAAAATATAAGAATTTAATTGCTTCTTGAAAAAATCTATACTTTAAGTAATGAAAAAAAAATATATATTTTTTCTAAATCCAGGCTCTATGGAAAAAACATATTTTAACACTAGATTGCCGAAGGCGGTCATTTGACCGTTTTTCAATTTCAAATACAAAAACAACAATTTTTTAAAATTTAGTGACTTTTTTATAATGAACGTAGTTCTATGTGGTACAAAAAGTCACCAAATTAAAAAAAAAAAAACAAAGAAAATAGTAAAGTCGGACTGGGCTGACCCTTCACCACTTTGGGTATATTGCGCATATGTATCCTTACATTTCCATGTCAATTTTCGTTCGAAGGAACATACGCATGTCTTTCTGCAACCTGTGAAAAATTTAATTTCATTGGGGCAGATTTAGAGTCGTCTGCGTACCGTGGGACAAATTTATGGAAAACGATTTATAGCATAATTGATACGCGCTATTCGGTACGCCGCACTGTTAAAAATTTAATTTCATTCAGACAACCGTTCGAAATACATATGGAAGCTATGGCTGCATCTGCATGAATTTCAACAAAACCTGGAAGCTATATCTAAATCTGAACCGATCTTCAAGAAATTTTACACACATCGTTCTACAATTAATTCAGTACCCTATGCCAGATTTCGTGCAAATAGAAATATATATCTATATATATATATAGGGACTTTGATACACCATTTTCCATTAAATCGGACGGAAATATATATGGGAGCTATCTCTAAATCTGAACCGATTTTCAAAAACAAATTATAGACATCATTCTGGACCTAATTCAGTACCCTATGCCAAATTTCGTGCAAATCGGAAGATATATAGATACTTTGGTACGCCATTTACATAAAATCGGACGAAAGTATATATGGGAGCTTTATCTAAATCTGGACCGATTTTCACGAAACTTAGCACACATCATTCTAGAGTCAATTCAGTACTCTATGCCAAAATTCGTAGCACACATTTACACTCTAGATTTAATTAAGATTTTCACGAAACTTAGCACACATCACTCTAGATTTAATTAAGTTCGCTATGCCATATTTCGCGCAAATCGGAAGATATATAGATACTTTGGTACGCCATTTACATAAAATCGGACGAAAATATATATGAGAGCTATATCTAAATCTAAACCGATTTTTCCCAATTTCAATAACGTTCGTCCTTGAGCCAAATAAATGAGTTGTGACAAATTTCATATAATTCGGATCATAAATGCGACCTGTACTTTGTTTACAATTTAACATGGGCAGACGGGCATGCATAAAATGACTCAGAAAATGATTCTATGCATATTCTCAAAAGGAACCTACCACGTTTTCTTTTGCCTGTTACAAACATATGCACAAAGACATAATACCCTGTGTACCACAGTGTGGCGAAGGGTATAAAAATCCAAGTTTTATGGAACTCAAAAAAAAATATATTTAAAAAATCCAAGCCCTTATGGACTTGAGATTTTTAATTATTTGCGAAACTCCACGTCGAATGAGATTTGAATTTTTGAAAATCAGCTCCTAATTTGGAACTAGGATCATAATGTTGATAATGTAAGTATTCTCAGGGAATCTACAGAATTTCGTTATTAACTTAAAAGACAAATATCGGGTGCAGAAGAAGATACATGACTCTTTAGAAATGTTATAAACACCGTCTGCAGACCATCTATAAGCAAAGATACTTCTAGACGTCTTCTATGATAGAATATCTTCTTAAAACCTGCTGGAGGTCGTTCACATTCAGAAACCCTTCACGATCAAGGCAATGATAAAAAACATTCTACAGATCTGCTATATATGGAAATGCTTCAAAATGTCTTCCATAGGTAACAGAAACATCGATGACCTTCTAGAGGTCAATTCGTATGTAGAAGACGTACTAGAAAAGCATCGATCTTTCTGCTACCTATAGAAGAGATATTGGAGCATTTTCATCTATAAGAGATCCCAAGAATGTCTTTTATCGATTTGTTGATCGAGAAGATTTTTTTAAGAAAGAAGACAATGACAAAAGCGTATAATAAATCGCAAAGTTGCAGCCTCTATAATTGAAAAAAAGGTGGTCAAAATTTGCAATATGCCGAAAATAAAAATTCCCTTTTATGTTGAGGCTATTCCTAAATAAAGGTATAGGAATATCCGCACCCACCAATCAATATGACCTTATAGAGCTCTTCTACAATTAATAAACTTTATTGCCGATTTTGTTGTGTCTTCTAATTTTAGCCTCACTGTACCACAGTGTATTTGTTAAACAACTAAGTGATTCCATCTCAAAAAAAAAAAAATACTTCTACCATTGTTTTGCCATTATAATAATTTACAATAACATTTTTAATTTTAAAATAAAAGAAATAAAAACACACAGTACATTATTTTAAGATTCACTGCTAAAAAATCCCATATCCGTAATAACTATATGGCATTTAAGTTTATGGCCATTATGGTTTGTGATTCCTGTTTCTTTTTTTCCAAGTCCGTGTTTTACTTATGATGAATTGTCATAAATGCCAGACAATTAACACATATTATGAAGTTAACGGCTTTTGTTGTTTGACATGTGACGGCGGTGGTGATGATGGTGGTGGCGGCGTTGGCGTTTTTTTTTCTTTCACACCCACCAACACAGAATGCATGAATGCACATGTGTGACTCGGCACTCTTTTAAAAATAGGTTATGAATACTTCATTAAGTAGCACTTGAAATGGATAATTGTAAATATTTTGAAATAAAACAGAAGATATTATTTGCAAAGTGATTTCATATATATATATATATATACATTTTTTTATCATTTGATTTAATTTTATTAATTTAAATGTATTAATTTTTAATAAATATGAAATAAAAATATTTGATTAAATTTTTATATTTTTTTATATCCATTGTTTTTTTTTTTTTTTTTTTTTTTAATCATACGTTTTAGACACATTTAATGAATAGCGGTTTAAACGCCTTTAATTAAAACGCATTAATCGTGGCAATAAAAACGATTTATTTCGCAACGTTTTTTTTTTTCATTACATTCAACCTATTATTTATTTAGATTTTTTTTTGTTGACGATATATTTATTTGTTTTATAAATTTAAATGATTTGTTTTGAAAATTAATTTGTACATGTTAATGTCGTTTTGCTATATAGAATATATAAATAAAATCACGTCATTTCAGTATTTATCTGGTTTGTTACCGAATAATTATAATACGCATTCAATGGTTGAATGATGACATATATTAAATGGGAATTATAAATTTATATTTAAAAAAAATATGTATTAATTTTTAGACCATTTTTTATTTATTATATGTTCTAAACAAATTAATGACGGGAGCCACAGTGGGCAGGAATGGTCATATTGATAGCCACAGTGGGATTTGATGATCATACAGTGGGCACAGAGGGCATCTATTGTATTGTAGATGGTCACAGTGGGCATCTATCGTATTATAGGTGAGCACAGTGGGCATCTTTCGTATTATAGATGGCTACAGTGGGCATATACTGCATTGTAAATAGCAACAATGGGCATTTATCTCCTTATAAATGACCACAGTGGACATGTATCGCATTATAAATGACCATAGTGGGCATCTATCTTCTTACAAATGGCCACAGTGGGCATATATCGCATTATGGATGACCACTTTCGGCATCTATCGTAGTATAGATGACCACAATGGGCATCTATCGTAGTACAGATGGCCTCAGTGGGCATCTATCGATTCAAAGATGGCCGCAGTGGGTATCTGTTGCATTGCAGATGGCCACAGTGGGTATCTATCGCATTATTTTTTTTTTTCTATTCATAATCTTTATTCATAATCTTTATATTAGTTTACAATTATAAATGGCCACAGTGGGCATCTTTCACATTAAATATGAGTGGGCTTCAATCGAAATATATATCGTCACGGTGGTTATCTATCGTCATATGAATGGCCACAGTGGGCATCTATCGTAATATAGATGACCACAGTGGGCATCTATCGTAATATAGATGACCACAGTGGGCATCTATCGTAATATAGATGACCACAGTGGGCATCTATCGTCATATAGATGGCCACAGTGGGCATCTATCGTCATATAGATGGCCACAGTGGGCATCTATCGTCATATAGATTTTTTTTTTTTTTTTTAAGATTTTCTTTATTGATTTATAAAAAAAAATTACAATTCATGTGTCCTGCGAAGCTTTAGGCTTGTCTGCAGGATTAACTAAGGTGTAATTTTATATATAATAAACATTTCATTTTTATAGTTCAGCTTTTGCATTATTCATAAAAAATTCAAAAACAAATATTTTAACAAGGGAAGGGTATTATTGTAAATTAATAAAGTGATTTTTGAGCAATTTTTTTCTTTTTGCATTATTTCTAATATGGAATAATTCTAATGGTAGCTCGTTTAATGTTGTGGGAAGACTCACTATCAGGGATCTTCTGCCGTATATCGTTTTTAAAACTTGGGATGTCGTATCTTCTCTGCATTCGTCTTCTAGTATTCTGACCATGACTTATACGTTTTAGCAAGTTGGTATCTTCAGAGAACTCATTTAGTATTGTTGTTTTATACAGATTTGTGATGTTTAGAATGTGTAATTTTTTATGTAGTGAGATTGAATGTTCTGACAGATTGGAGTGCGATGTTATTATATGTTGGTTAATGTCGTCGTTTAATGCGGTGTTGGTTATGGGTGAGTTTATATTTATTTGTTGATTATGAACTTCATGTATGGGTAATCGTTTTTGGAGTATTTTCAATATGCTATTATGTGAAGTTTGTAGTAATCGACAGTGCGTTGAATTCCCCCAAGCGGTTATTCCATGTCTCAGGTATGATTCAACTAATGAAAAATATGCTTGCCTCAAGACATGGTAAGGGGCGCAGTTGCTCAAGTGATAAATGGCATAGGATGATTTTCAAGTTTTTTTCTCACATTTTCGATATGCTGATTCCATTTAAATTGGTTATCTAAAATAATGTCAAGATATTTGTAGGTATCCACAACTTCTATGTACGTTGCACATTTTTCCAGTCGTATGTCTGAACTGATTTCATTGTGTAAACAGTCGCATCTATGAATATAATTATCCATATGCTTTGCTGAGGAATATGATATATGCATAAGTTTTGTTTTGCTAGCATTTATTACCAACCCATTATCGTGACATATGCTATATTATCTGACCACAGTGGGCATCTATGCATCTATCGTAATATAGATGGGCCACAGTGGGCATCTATCGTAATATAGATGGCCACAGTGGGCATCTATCGTAATATAGATGGCCACAGTGGGCATCTATCGTAATATAGATGGCCACAGTGGGCATCTATCGTAATATAGATGGCCACAGTGGGCATCTATCGTAATATAGATGACCACAGTGGGCATCTATCGTAATATAGATGACCACAGTGGGCATCTATCGCATTATAGATGACCACAGTGGGCATCTATCGTAATATAGATGACCACAGTGGGCATCTATCGTAATATAGATGACCACAGTGGGCATCTATCGTAATATAGATGACCACAGTGGGCATCTATCGTAATATAGATGACCACAGTGGGCATCTATCGTAATATAGATGACCACAGTGGGCATCTATCGTAATATAGATGACCACAGTGGGCATCTATCTATTCTATCACATAGATATCACATATAGATGACCACAGTGGGCATCTATCGTAATATAGATGACCACAGTGGGCATCTATCGTAATATAGATGACCACAGTGGGCATCTATCGCATTATAGATGACCACAGTGGGCATCTATCGCATTATAGATGACCACAGTGGACATCTATCGCATTATTGATGACCACAGTGGGCACCTATCGCATTATAGATGACCACAGTGGGCATCTATCGTCATATAGATGGCCACAGTGGGCATCTATCGCATTATAGATGGCCACAGTGGGCATATAGATGACCACAGTGGGCATCTATCGTAATATAGATGACCACAGTGGGCATCTATCGTAATATAGATGACCACAGTGGGCATCTATCGTAATATAGATGACCACAGTGGGCATCTATCGTAATATAGATGACCACAGTGGGCATCTATCGTAATATAGATGACCACAGTGGGCATCTATCGTAATATAGATGACCACAGTGGGCATCTATCGTCATATAGATGGCCACATATAGATGGCCACAGTGGGCATCTATCGTCATATAGATGGCCACAGTGGGCATCTATCGTAATATAGATGACCACAGTGGGCATCTATCGTAATATAGATGACCACAGTGGGCATCTATCGTAATATAGATGGCCACAGTGGGCATCTATCGTAATATAGATGGCCACAATGGGCATCTATCGTAATATAGATGACCACAGTGGGCATCTATCGTAATATAGATGGCCACAGTGGGCATCTATCGTAATATAGATGACCACAGTGGGCATCTATCGTAATATAGATGACCACAGTGGGCATCTATCGCAATATAGATGACCACAGTGGGCATCTATCGTAATATAGATGACCACAGTGGGCATCTATCGTAATATAGATGACCACAGTGGGCATCTATCGTAATATAGATGACCACAGTGGGCATCTATCGCATTATAGATGACCACAGTGGGCATCTATCGCATTATAGATGACCACAGTGGGCATCTATCGCATTATAGATGACCACAGTGGGCATCTATCGCATTATAGATGACCACAGTGGGCATCTATCGCATTATAGATGACCACAGTGGGCATATATCGTCATATAGATGGCCACAGTGGGCATCTATCGTAATATAGATGGCAACAATGGGCATCTATCGTCATATAGATGGCCACAGTGGGCATCTATCGTCATATAGATGGCCACAGTGGGCATCTATCGTCATATAGGTGACCACAGTGGGCATTTTTCACATTAAATATGACCACAGTGGGCATCAATCGAAATATATATCGTCACAGTGGATATCTATCGTCATATGGATGGTCACAGTGGGCATCTATCGTCATATGAATGGCCACGGTGGGCATATATCATAATAAAAATGGCCACGGGGGGCATCTGTCTCCTTAAAATTGACCACAGTGGACATCTATCTCCTTAAAAATGGCCACAGTGGGCATCTATCGTCATATTGATGGCCACAGTGGGCATCTATCGTCATATTGATGGCCACAGTGGGAATTAAGTATCATTTAGAATAGCAAAAAAGAATTTCACCCCAACCTCCATGTATTCAAATGTCTGTGCCCCGATTAATCCCAATCACGTGTAGCAGATTAAGCGGCATTCCCCTTTCATTCACCTTTTACTTTTTGTTGGGCCTTTTTAAATATTTAATATTTAAAATATTTTTTTACATCGAAATATTCTATTGACTTTTGATGCTGATTGATGTATGAGAAATTAAAGCCACAATTAATTACATTCAATAATGATAAGAGAAAAAGTTATTTTTTTTTTAAATATTAATTATGCATTTAAAATTGTTTATTGTTTTTGCTTTCAATTCATTGCCAGACATATATAATTAATTTGTGTGAGAAATGGAAAATTTAAATGAAGTTTGCAAACAAAATAAAATAAAGACAGTAAAACCTCAAAAATTAATACATGGAGAATCGACAAGTTTTAACCAGAAAAATCTGGTTTTATTTAATTATTAAAAATTTAAAAAAAAATATACATCAATTATGATTATCTTTCTACTCTATATAGTCCATACTGTGTGGGAACAGAAGCCATTCATTCCAAAATTTGACAACCTCAATTATCTCTCTTCCCTTTTCGGAAGATAGTTCGGGAAGGAAGGAGAAGAAAATATTATTAATCACATTGATTTGGTGAAAACACAATGCAAACCGATTGACTGACTGACCGACCGGCGGCAAAATTTTGTTAACGGCAAATAAACAATAACAACAAAGGCACACACTTGAAATGTAATGAATTATTTGTTTTGGCTATTCTATTCACTATTCATTTGCGATTTTTTTTTTGCTCTGTCTTAATGATAGATAATTATCATGGAATGCTTATCATTATCATTTTTTTTCTTTTTTTTTTTTGTCCAGCTATTGGGTTATGTTTGGCGAATAAACCAAAGGTGTCAGTCGACCCAAAGACTAATTGAGTTTAAATGATATTGTTTTTTAGGGTTCAGATCATTATCAGATCCAGATCGTTAAGTGTTCGATTTCAAAGATTAATCTGCGAACAAAATGACTTGTTGACAGTTCATTATGAAAAAGGCCACCCTTTTGGGGGCTTGGTGGGGGGTAAACTTGGCAAACTTGAAAGAATTGCTTAATGAAAGGCATGATTTTTTTTATTTAGGGAGCTATGGAGCTGCTTTGGTATTGATATGGTTTAATGTATAAAAAGTGTAGCATACTTTGGGGCGGAAATAAAACAAAATGGGTTATTTTAGTAAAAGGGCATATTTTATAAAAATTATGAACACAGTGGACCTCAAAGGTAATATAGATAACAACAGTGGACCGCTATGCAATATTGATGACCATAGTGGGCCTCTATCGCAATATAGATGGCCACAATGGGCATCTATCGTAATATAGAAGGCCACAGTGGGTAATATAGATGGCCACAGTGGGCATCTATCGTCATGCAAATGGCCACAGTGGACATCTATCGCATTATAGATGACCACAGTGGGCATCTATCGCAATATAGATTGCCACAATGGGTATCTATCATCATATAGATGGCCACAGTGGGCATCTATCGTCATATAGATGGCCACAGTGGGCATCTATCGTCATATAGATGGCCACAGTGGGCATCTATCGTAATATAGATGGCCACAGTGGGCATCTATCGTAATATAGATGGCCACAGTGGGCATCTATCGTAATATAGATGGCCACAATGGGCATCTATCGTAATATAGAAGGCCACAGTGGGCATCTATATCAATACAGATGGCCACAGTGGGCATCTATCACAATGTAGATGGCCACAGTGGGCATCTATCCCAATGTCGATGGCCACAGTGGGCATCTATCTCAATACAGATGGCCAAAGTGGGCATCTATCTCAATACAGATGGCCACAGTGGGCATCTATCCCAATGTAGTGGGCATCTATCGCAATACAGCTGGCCACAGTGGGCATCTATCGCATAATAGATGCCCACAATGGGCATCTATCGCAATACAGATGGTCGCAGTGGGCATCTATCGCATAATAGATGCCCGCAATGGGCATCTATCGCAATACAGATGGCCACAGTGGGCATCTATCGCAATACAGATGGCAACAGTGGGCATCTATCGTCCTTCTGTGGCATCTATCGTCATATTGATGACCACAGTACGCATCTATCGTCATGAATGGCCACAGTGGACATCTATCGTCATATAGATTAACACAGTGGGCATCTATCGTCACATAGATGACCACAGTGGGCATCAATCGTCATATAGATTGCCACAGTGGGCATCTATAATCATATATATGGCCACAGTGGGCATCTATAATCATATATATGGCCACAGTGGGCATCTATCGTCATATAGATGGCCACAGTGGGCATCTATCGTCATATAGATGGCCACAGTGGGCATCTATCGTCATATAGATGGCCACAGTGGGCATCTATCGTCATATAGATGGCCACAGTGGGCATCTATCGTCATATAGATGGCCACAGTGGGCATCTATCGTCATATAGATGGCCACAGTGGGCATCTATCGTCATATAGATGGCCACAGTGGACATCTATCGTCATATAGATGGCCACAGTGGGCATCTATCGTCGTGTAGATGGCCACAGTGGGCATCTATCGCATTACAGGTGACCACAGTGGGCCTCTATCGTAATATAAATGGACACAATGTGATTCTATCGTAATATAAATGACCACAGTGGGCCTCTATCGCAATATTGATGTCCACATAGGGCATCTATAGTCCTATAGATGACCACAGTGGGATCCTGTCGTCAGTTAGAAGGCCTAGTAGGCTTCTCTAGTATTTAAAAATAATATAAAAATACATTTTACTTTAAAATATATTTTATTTTTTATTTGTTTTTTTTTTTTTTTTTGTTTAGTTTTTTTAATTTATATCGTCTTAACACATAACAGGAGATTTCAATTTATTTTGCATATATATAGAGTAATTTAAATATATATACATACTGTACAAATATGTATTATTTACGTTTTATTAAAATTTTATTTAATAAAATAAACTATGATCAGAAAAAAACAAAACTAAAAATTATTAATTTATTTAACTTAAATGTCTTCTGTGGTGAAAAAATGCCGCCAAATAAATGTTTGTTCATTTCTGTGTGTTTGTGTGCAATGCCAATAGAAATGCATCGAAATTACCGTGAAGAAAAATACAAGCAAAAAATACTTTAAAAGTGGGTAATGTGGAGAAAATAGATCTTCGAAAGAAAGAAAAAACAGTTATGAAATGAAAATTTAATGATAATACTTATAGTGAAACAAAAAACTTTAGATAAAGTTATTCAATAGTTACTAGGTTAGAAGGTGTTAATTTTAAAAGTATGTAACTTTTTCTTTAAACTATTTTTTTTAAATTAATTAAAAACCAATTTAGTTTTCATCATTAAAGTCTACTTATAAATAATTCTAAATGAACAAAAAAATACGAAATTAATTATTTGGTTGTTTTTCTTTCAAGGTGTTTGTTTGTGTGTGTGTGGGTGTAGGTGTTATCGCTGAGAAGACATTCACTCTGGACCCTTAACTACAAATAAAATGTAGCCTTGCTTTACTGCCTTTCTCTTCAATTTTGTACCAATGTCAATTTTGTTTGTGAAACATGGATTTCAATATTTTTTCAATTGTTCATAGGTTATAAAGAATATAACATTCCATGGGCCCATCCGCACCCAAGTGGGTATGAAACCTTTGTACAATGCCAAAAAGCCTTCATTGCGAACGGTCTGGACAAAAAAAAAAATAAAATTAGTGAAGAGGAAAAAAATTATTAGAGTCAAAATCATTTACCTGCAGTGCACAATCTATGCTCCCGGTGTAGATTTTTTGTGATGTCGCCGCCGTTACCATGCCATTGACCACAGTTACGGGTTTCTGATTCATAAGGCGGGTTCGTACAACATCAATGGGTGTGGAGGCTATGGCACTGCCCAAACTGGCGATGAAGCTGGAACTGAAATAACAAAACAGGAACAATAACAAAAATTAGCTCTGGAACAAAAACACAGTGGGCCCCAATTGTCACATAGAGGTCCACAGTGGATTTCTATTGTCATGTAGAGGTCCGCAGTGGGCCTCAATTGTCTTATAGAGGGCCACAGTGGGCACCTATTGTCATATAGATGGTCACAGTGAGCACCTATTTTTATATAGAAGGGCACAGTGGGCATATATTGTCATATAAATGTTCACAGTGGGCCTCCATTCTCAAATAGGAGACCACAGTGGGCTTCTATCGTCATATTGATGGTCACAGTGGGCCTCTATCGTCATATTGATGTCCGCAGTGGGCATATATCATCATATAAATGGCCACAGTGGGCTTTCATTCTCTTATATAGGGGCACAGTGGGCCTCTAATGTCATATAGAGGGCCACAATGGGCATATATCGTCATATAAATCGTCACAGTGGACCTTTATCGTCATACGGATTGGTCACAGTGGCCTCTATCGTCATATTAGTTGCCACAGTGGGCATCTATGGCAATATAGATGGATTACCATAGTGGGCCTTTATTATCATTATTATACTTACACAAAATGATTGGCCACATGATCACCAAACATTCCCATCAACTGCAGCTTACAAAAATCATACACCGGCAGTTCCACCGAAGCAATAGCCACCGCTCTCTGAGCCGTAGGGCACACACCACGCCAAAGGCCTCGGACACCTTCATATTTGTATATATCATAAAAACATGCCCAAAGACTCTGTTGTTGTGTACCCTTCCCATGTACCTGCATTCGCACTTTCAACACATCTGTGGGATTAGCAATGGCAGAGGAAATGGCTCCCGATGCAGCAGCACATAAAATATTACCCCAAACACGTTCTGTCCCCGTGTCGGGATCTACAAGGAGACCATGTTCACTTGCCACACTTTTCAGGGTATAATAGGTACCGAATTTGATGGTGCCATATGTTGCTTGTCTCAGTACGGCGGGCCAAATTCTGGAAGAGAAGAAAAAAATTAATTATAAATTTATTTTAAATTATGTTTTTGAATTGAAATCAAATTTATTTGCATCACTTAGGGTGCATTTATTTTTTTTACATCTCAAGTTAATTTCCAATACCGCAATGTGGGGGGTCGTTTTAATGGGGAAAATAACCGCATCATTATACCCTGTATGTAAACAACTTTATAATAAATAATAACAAAAAAAAATATAATAAAACAACAACAAAATTGTCTCGATACCCAAACAATTCTAGATTATTGTAAACATGTGCATCACACCGTTTATTGAATATTGTTTACATCAGCCAGCCTGCCAGCCAGCAACCGGGATTCACGTCACACACATTGGGCCGGTGGCAGCAGCCACCACCACACTGTGCTTATCGTTCGCTCATGCAAAACGAAGCAACAACAACAAAATATAAACTATATTTTTCATAAGACAACAACAATATTTTGTTTATAAAAATCATGCAATTTTCAATTATTTGTATGGCTATCACACCATTTCAACCTGTCCCCTTTCTCTTCCCTAAATTCTAAGATTTGATTTTCCAAAATTGCACTTGACCGATATTTCGTTTTTGTTTGTTTTGGTTTTGCATTTAAATGACATTGACTTATGGACTTGTTGTGGGTTGCGGACGACGTGACAAATCACCAGCATGACTAAGCATCAATTCTTAATACGCCGCTAATGTTTATTAAATATTTGGTTTTAAATGTTTTTTATCAATGAATTGACTTTTAGAGATTAGCCGACCCGGCCGCAATGGACTTTCGATGTTTATCGTTTGTTTGGCAGTACCTAGAAGTGTGTTTTGAAATATTTGGCTATTGTTTTTAATAGTGGTAATTAGCTGGGGCTATAGTTATTGTTCTATAAATATATAAAAATTGCAAATACATATGATCAACCAAATCGAGGCAAAAAAATCCGGATATGATTTAAAAAAATCTAATATTACGGAAATCTGGGTAGAACCTTTATATGGGGGCTACACTAAAAAGTGGACCAATTTCCATAATTTTTGTTAGAAATATATACTATCCATTGAGGATTCAAAACACCAAATTACAGCCAATTTAGTTGAAAAAAGTGATACATATCTTCAAAATATCGAAATTTGTGAGGTTCGGTTAAAATGGGAGGTACCCCAAAAAGTGGATAAATTTTCATAATTTTTGGTAGGAAGATTTACTACCCAATGACAATTCCAAATACCAAATTAGAGCTAATTCAGTTAAAAAAAGTGATCCAAATTCCCAAAATATCGATATTTGGGAGACAGGGTTATATGGAGGTTACCCTCCAAAGTGGACCAATATTTAACATTTTTGGTAGGAAGATTCAATACCTAATGAGAACCCAAAACACCAAATTTCAGCCAATTTAGTTGAAAAAAGTGATCCAAATCCCCAAAATATCGAAATTTGTACGGTTCGGTTATATGGGAGACTACCCTAAAATGTGGACCAATATTGATAATTTTTGTTAGGGAGATTTTCTAACCAACGGGAATCCAACATATCAATTTACTGCCAATTTAGTTGGAAAACGTGACGAAAATTCCAAAAAAGCGATATTTTTGAGGTTAGGTTATATGTGGGTTACCCTAAAAAGTGGACCAATTTTCATAATTTTGGGTAGAAAGATTTACTGCCAAAAGAGAACTCAAACCCCAAATTTACAGCCAATTCCAACTCCCCAAAATACCGATATTTGGGAGATACCGTTATATGGGGGCTACCCTAGAAAATAGCCAATATTGATAATTTTTGGTAGGGAGATTTGCTACGCAATAACAACCTTAAATAATAAATTACAGCCAATTCGGTTAAAAAACGTTACCTAAGACCCCAAAAATTACGAATATTTTGAGGTAACGTTATATGGAGACTATACCAAAATTTGGACCGATATATCTAATATTCATTACCAAACATCGTAGGTGTGCTGGCAAAGGATGTGCAAAATATATCTTAATTACAATGGCCAGAGTAGGCATATATCGCATATATCGCCTATTGTCATATGTGTACACAATGGGCCTTCGTTGTTTATAGAAATGGCCACAGTGAGCCTCAGTTCTCATATTAATTCTTAAAAGTGGACCTTTATTGCACAGTGAGCCTATATTGTCATAGGGGGGACATAGTGGACCTCTATTGCCATATAAAAGGACACAGTGGACTTTTATTATCATATAGGGGGTCACAGTGGGTCTTTATCATCATATGGATGGGCACGGTGGGCCTCTATCGTCATTTCTATGGCGGGCTGGGCATTCATCTTCTTTCAGATGGTCACAGTGGGCATCTATCATCATATTAAATCGTCACAGTGAACCTTTTTTGTCATATTGAGGACCACAGTGGATCTCTATTGTCACATAGAGGGACACAGTGGACTTTTATTGTCATATAGAGGGTCTCTATTGTCATATTGATGACCACAGTGGGTACCTATCGTCATATGGATGGTCACAGTGGATCTCTTTTGTCATGTAGAGGGTCGCAGTGGGAATCTATAGTTACATAGAAGGCCTCTATAGTCATATTGATGAACACAGTGGGTCTCTATCGTCATATGGATGGACACAGTGGACTTTTATTGTCATGTAGAGGATCACAGTAAGAATCTATCGTCACTTAGATGGGCACAGTGGGCTTTTATTGTCATGTAAAGGGTCACAGTGGGCCTCTATCTTCATATGGATGTGACCAGTGGGTCTCTATCGTCATATAGATGGCCATAGTGGGCCTCTATGGTCATGTAGAGAGTCACAGTGGGAATTTATAGTAATATAGAAGGGCACAGTGGGCCTCTATCGTCATATTGATGAACACAGTGGGTCTCTATCGTCATATGGATGGACACAGTGGGCTTTTATTGTCATGTAGAGGGTCACAGTGGGAATGTATCGTCACTTAGATGGTCACAGTGGGCATCTATCATTTTTTATAGCTCTATCTTAATCATTGGGTTCTCTATCGAGATTTTCGTAGACATACGGCATGTCCAAATCGACGCAGAATTTTATTCTGATCTGGAATGTATAAATTATGCGGTCTTCGGTGAATATTCCGAGGTGTTTTTTTTTTCAAATATACGACATTATATTCGCCTCAATATTTTAATATGGTGGGATCTTGGTTAAACCGAGCTGTGCTAGCGTGACCATATGGTCATAATACGATCAATAAATCGTCTAAAAAACCTATACCCGAGCAGTGCTAGTGTGAACATACGGCCACATTGATCCTGTCGATTTTCCTGATAAGAAAAAAGGATACAAATAAAGTTTTTAAATTCAGTAGCCCATAACCTAGAGACGCTGAAAGTTTCGTCCCACAATTCGAAAAAAATAATTACAGCACTATTCGGGTTAATTATTTCTATAAAACGATATTCGAAAATAATACTTTCATAAAATTGTTTTCAAAAAAAATTATCACCTACAATTCTGTGATTCCTTAAAAAATGTTTTTTAAAAAGTCGCGATTTCCTCTCTCTTATAGTCTTCCACAAAATATATTCCAAAAGCAATCCGAAAAAAATATTTTTTTTAAGTCCACACTTTGTTTAGCCTTTCAAAAAATATTCGTTTAAAAATCCACGCCTTGTTGGGCCTTTCAAAAAGTATTCTTTCAAAAATCCACACCTTGTTGGGCCTTTGAAAAAGTATTCTTTTAAAAATTAACGACTTGTTGAACCTTCAAAGAGTATTCTTTTAAAAATCCACGCCTTATTGGGCCTTTCATAAAGTACTTCTTTGAAATCCTCTCCATGCTGTGCATTTCAAAAATTATTCTTTTAAAAATCTTATCCTTGTTGGTGTTTTCAAAAAGTATTATTTTCAAAATCCCCGCCTTATTGGGATTCAAAAAATAATGTTTTTAAAAAATTCACGTCTTATTAGGCCTTGGAAAAAAATAACCTATAGATTCTATACGCGATTCTAGTGTTGAAAATAGATATATAAAATATATATGGACAAGTATGTAAAATTCACGGGCATAATAATATGAAGACCTAGGACTCGGAGTACTATATATTCTTAGTACTACATCTATCTAAAATACATTAACTTCGTATAGTATTTAAAATTGCTATTTTTTCTAAATTTACTACTTACCCTGAATATAATGCCTTTAAACCCTCCTCGCGACTGATTTTAATCATGGCATCTGTCATGCCGCGATAACGTAGCTGGGAAAATGTTTTATCATGTTTCTGACCTTGGATTTGTAGGCGGGTTTTTGTTGTGTCAATTGGAAAGGTGCCTAAAAATTAGAAGAGAAACAAGAAAACAGAAAACATCAATTTCATTTCTATGCAACAACAAATAAATTATTATATAAAAAATTACTTTCACGAAAAATAGATAAAACGTACTATATACCTAATTTGCCGGAATTTTACAATCGTTTGGAGTATATGTAAACAAATTCCACCTAAGTGATGGTGTATCTACGTGGGTACATTAATTGAAAATGCAAACAAAGACAATAATGCCCGCCGTTGCCGCTGCCGCTTTGTAATAAATCATGACAACAAATATGTATGTTTTTTTCGGACGACAAAAAAACAACAATCAAGTGATAAGAACAAACACGAGACGACGACGACGACATTCACATGGCTGGCTAGTGGGTTGGCTGCCGGAATGATTGCAAAAATATTCTGCTCCCCGCCGCCACCTCCATCTTTAGTTATTATGAATTTGAACATTAAACCCCCCAATCAATGGCAACAACAAATCCGTGTGTTTACATTCGGATTTCTTCTACTCCTCCCCGATATTGGCATGGGAATTACACAAGAAGGCCTACACTACTAGGAGACATCTCCATATTGTCTGCATCAGTTACTTCCATAAAAAAATAATTACCATTATTTCCCAGGATGTTGCGTCATGCAGATTCTTTTTTAATTTATTCTATAAATGCAATGATTTTCGTTTACATATATTTGTTAAGAACACACACAGATATTAGATATTCACTTACCAAATTCCGCAATAATAGATGCTAGTCCACCATAAACGAATGGCCGTAAATCACGTTTATCACTCAATTCCTGTTTCATTTTGTTCTTGGTTTGGTTTTTTGTTGTTATTATTAATCCTTTGGCTATGTTCGTATATTTCGTTTCGTCTTTTATTCTAGTTTTATTTAATAATTTTCTAACTTTTTCTTCAACGTTCCGGTCGTGGCATGTGCACGAAAGAACGTTTCGATCCGTTCAGACTGAGCAAGATTTACTTGGGTTTCTCAGTGAACCGGCCATGTATAAAAGCGTTCCAAACGTTACGAATATGCAGGCGAAGAAGTAATGGGTGATAAAGCTGATTGCAAAGCAAAAAATATAGTCTTGTTTTTGTGTTTACGAATGTGAAGAAAGCAAAATAGGTGGTTAGATTGAAATGGGGAAGGAAGTAAACAGCTGTTGTGAGAGTCTAAACGCAACCATAGAGTCTAGAGTCAGCGACAGTCGTTTGCCGTGTGTTTCTTATAGGCAACGGGAAATCGCGACGGCTGACGTTCGCGTCTAGCGGCACGCCGCTAGAATAGATTTTATTCATTTTTGCTCAGCGTCATACTCAAAATTTCTCTCTTGCTCTCAATTGAGTTGCCATATTTTAGGTAAAAATCAACAGTGCTACCAAATTTCAATGAGAATTTATATCAAAACATATGGCAGTACTGTTAAAAAAACAAATATTTTCAAAGATTGTGGATGTTTTTTAATGAATTATTAATAAAATGGAAGAAAAATAATTTTTTTCAATAATTTTATCCAAATTCCTTAACATTATTGTTTATTAAATAATAAATTGATTTTGGTTTGCGCAACGTAAAATTTTCTGTCAGAAAATCAAAACAAATAATTGACATTTTGTGCCGCTAACGCCAACTCTTCCGTTTGGTTTTCACGCCGGCGAAAACGTATGACGCTGACTCGTGACTCTCTGGTTGCGTTTAGACTCTGAGTGTGTGACATCAAAGCCATGTGAGGTTAACGCCGTCAACAATAGAGTTGTCAGTTAATTAAAGTGTTTATAGATTTTGTGTGGCGTTTTGTGGCCAAATAATTCTTCTATCTGCAGCAACAAGATAGAAAAACGAATAAATGGATAAAATAGTGTTTATAGAAGTGCTCAATAGAACAATTTAACTGATGAAAGTAAATTTAAAGTGTTCCTTTTGAGAAACGAACTGATGGGGTCGTTCAGTGACGAGATTTGTCATCATAAAGTATTTTTTTTTTTTTTTGGTTTTAGAAAGTTGAAACTTGGCCAATCATAAAGTATTATCTATTAAAATGCGGCTCACAGAACTGTCTGTCAAACACGATCAACGTACAAGGGGGGTATGTTCAGTGCTAACTAACAAGAGTTTAAATTAGTCATATAGAAAAATAATGGTAAAAGGTAAAGGATTGTTCAGTGAAGAGATTTGTTATCACAAACGTCAAACTACAAAGTATCCTCTATTAAAATGCCGTTCACCGAACTGTTAACAATGTTCTATGGGGAGTATGTTCAGTGCTCAAGAACAATTGTTTAAATCAGTCCCATAGAAAAATAATGTTGAAAGCAAATTTAAAGAGTTCCATTTGAGAAAAGAAATGGGATCGTTTAGTGAAAAAGATTGTCGATATTGAATCGTTGTTGTAATTATAAACATCATGACTCACACAGAACTGTGCAGTAAATATTATCTGCCAAAAATACCGTAATTACTATGGTGAGTATGTTCAGTGATAACTAACAGTTAACTGCCTATATTAGTCACAAATGCATTCATGAATGGTTACTTTGCTTTGAGGTATGTTCAGTGCGAACTTTTTATGTTCTTACAACAGAAAACAGCTGTGTTCACATGGTACAAAAATAAAAGGCATGTTCAGTTAAAGTGAATAAGTAAAATAGGGTAGGGCTGTTTTTACAAAGTATTTAAAAATGATAGGGAGTTAGAAAATGTCAGAGTTATCCCAACACATCAATTAGGATAACATAATTCTGATGTTATACACACACACTGCATATACTATTTTTAATTTACCATATATAAATTGGAAATAAAATAAAAAATAAATTCCATAAAAATACGTCGATGCCACATTTTAAAAAATAATATATATTTTCTAAAGCTTTTATGTATTTTATGATGGACAAATCTTTATACAGACAAACATATATATTAATCAGGACTTGTGGTCAATAAAAGTCTATATAGTGAATATCTTAATTGTTTGATGTTCATTGTTCTCAAGATATAGGGGAGAGGGGGGCACCTTTGAACGTGGGGCACCTTTGAACAGCGCTCATAAAATCTTGGTTTAATATTTTTCCGACCCGCAACCACATTTTTGTATATGGCAATCTTGTTCTCTATATGCGTAAACCACTTTGGCTTGCTTTTTCAGTTGTCGAAAAATTGTGCATGGGTGACCATGTTTTCTCAGTGTCATTGTAAACTTTTATTCATTTGGTTGTAAGGGCGCAGGAAGAATTCTGTGATAGTTTTCTTTCGTCAAACAAATTTTTTGCATTCCAACAATCATTTCAAACATAACTAATGTAATTTCTTTCATATATATTTATTACAAAAAAAGTTATTTTAAATTTCCGTAAAATGCCATGGGTGGGGCACCTTTGAACATGCCCATTAAACTCGAGTAAAAAAAGGAGTTTTTAACTTTTGGCTTGGATTTCTCAAAATTTCAAATGGGCTAATAAGATTACGAAATTAACTGTATTTTTCACCATATTAATTTGTATTTTTAAGACATTTTATGTTTTAATAATTTTTGATCTAAATTTTTTAAATTTTAAATATTTTTTATATATTTTTTAATGAATTAATGCATTTCTGATATGTATGAATAAAATACATACATATTTGAACATAAACACTGTAAAAAACCATGTCGTTCAAAAATGCCAACCCCTGTTCAAAGGTGCCCCCCTGGGGGGGCAGTTTTGAACACTTTGAGTTCGTCCATTAAAACAGTTATAAAATATATTTATCAAGCTTATAGTATGTCATATGTATATTCATTTTAAAGGTTACATATGTACCTATTAGTTAAAATTTATAAGAAACCAAAAATGATAAAATAAAAAATTTTATAAGGCTTGAAAGCAAAAAGTGTTCAAAGGTGCCCCCCTCTCCCCTACCTATTGGTATTACAACTTATATTTAGAGATTATAGAGGCAGTGAGTTTAAAATATAAAAAACTGAACACATGATGTAAGTACATTCCGAAAAAATGTAATTCCATTCAAATTCAGAAAGATCGATTTTGTCAAAATTAAAATTATAAACAATTCAGAAACATATGACCCTATAAAATTATGCCAAGATGCATTATATACTCTTTATGAACACTACATAATCACCATTTCATATGGATCCCAAAAACAAAATTAAAATGTCCAGGTTTCATTAATGGCATTGAAAATATAGATTTGAAGAGATCAACGTTTTTGTGGGAAAAAGGAAATCTTTTGCCAAGAAAAGCAATGATTCTGTGGGATCTGGAAAAATATTTCCCTCCGGTAATAGCATTCTTTAAAAAATCGACACATTTATGGAATCTTTGCAAAAAGAATGACACTTCTGTGGAAATAAAAAAAAAACATCTCTTATAATATCCACGCTTTTCATATAGCCTTAAAAATATTCGTTAAAAAATTCATAATTCTTAGGATCCTATTATAAAATATCTAACATTTTCTAATAATGTGAAAAAATATTTTATAAAAAAACCCACACTTTTGTGCAACCCTGAGAAATATCTCTTATAAAATTCAAGCCTTTTTAATAACCTTGAAAAATATTATTTAAAAAATCGAAACTTCTGTGGTATCTTGAAAAAACATATCTATTGTAATGTCAATGCTTTTATAATAGTCTTAAAAACTGTTCTCTAAAAAAACGACACTTCTGCGGGACATTCAGAAAATATCTTTTATAATATCAACGTTTTTTTAATAGCCTTAAAAAATATACAGTCTTTTCTAATAGCATAAAAAATCTTCTTTAAAAAATCGGCACTTCGTTGGGTCTTTGAAAAATATCGCAGAGAATATCCACGTTTTTCTAATAGCCTTCAAATTATTCTTTAAAAAATCTACGCTTTTCTAATAGCCTTCAAATTATTCTTTTAAAAATTCAAGCTTTTCTAATAGCCTTAACAATTATATTATTAGACCTTGAAAAACAATTCTTTAAAAATCCACGCTTTGTGTAGACCCTAAAAACTCTTCTTAAAAATCCACGCTTTGTGTAGACCTTAAAAACTCTTCTTTAAAATCCACGCTTTGTGTAGACCTTAAAAACTCTTCTTTAAAAAATCCACGCTTTGTGTGGACCTTGAAAAACACTTGTTTAAAAAATCCACGCTTTGTGTGGACCTTGAAAAACACTTGTTTAAAAAATCCACGCTTTGTGTAGACTTTGAAAAACACTTTAAAAAATCCACGCCTTGTATAGACTTTCAAAAATCTACTTTAAAAAATCCACGCCTTGTATAGACTTTCAAAAATGTACTTTAAAAAATCCACGCCTTGTATAGACTTTCAAAAATGTACTTTAAAAAATCCACGCCTTGTATAGACTTTCAAAAATGTACTTTAAAAAATCCACGCCTTGTATAGACTTTCAAAAATGTACTTTAAAAAATCCACGCTTTGTATAGACTTTCAAAAATGTACTTTAAAAAATCCACGCCTTGTATAGACTTTCAAAAATGTACTTTAAAAAATCCACGCCTTGTATAGACTTTCAAAAATGTACTTTAAAAATTCCACGCCTTGTATAGACTTTCAAAAATGTACTTTAAAAAATCCACGCCTTGTATATACTTTCAAAAATGTACTTTAAAAAATCCACGCCTTGTATAGACTTTCAAAAATGTACTTTAAAAAATCCACGCCTTGTATAGACTTTCAAAAATGTACTTTAAAAAATCCACGCCTTGTATAGACTTTCAAAAATGTACTTTAAAAAATCCACGCCTTGTATAGACTTTCAAAAATGTACTTTAAAAATCCACGCCTTGTATAGGCTTTCAAAAATGTACTTTAAAAAATCCACGCCTTGTATAGGCTTTCAAAAATGTACTTTAAAAAATCCACGCCTTGTATAGGCTTTCAAAAATGTACTTTAAAAAATCCACGCCTTGTATAGACTTTCAAAAATGTACTTTAAAAAATCCACGCCTTGTATAGGCTTTCAAAAATGTACTTTAAAAAATCCACGCCTTGTATAGACTTTCAAAAATGTACTTTAAAAAATCCACGCCTTGTATAGGCTTTCAAAAATGTACTTTAAAAAATCCACGCCTTGTATAGGCTTTCAAAAATGTACTTTAAAAAATCCACGCCTTGTATAGACTTTCAAAAATGTACTTTAAAAAATCCACGCCTTGTATAGACTTTCAAAAAATGTACTTTAAAAAATCCACGCCTTGTATAGACTTTCAAAAATGTACTTTAAAAAATCCACGCCTTGTATAGACTTTCAAAAATGTACTTTAAAAAATCCACGCCTTGTATAGACTTTCAAAAATGTACTTTAAAAAATCCACGCCTTGTATAGACTTTCAAAAATGTACTTTAAAAAATCCACGCCTTGTATAGACTTTCAAAAATGTACTTTAAAAAATCCACGCCTTGTATAGACTTTCAAAAATGTACTTTAAAAAATCCACGCCTTGTATAGACTTTCAAAAATGTACTTTAAAAAATCCACGCCTTGTATAGACTTTCAAAAATGTACTTTAAAAAATCCACGCCTTGTATAGACTTTCAAAAATGTACTTTAAAAAATCCACGCCTTGTATAGACTTTCAAAAATGTACTTTAAAAAATCCACGCCTTGTATAGACCTTCAAAAATGTACTTTAAAAAATCCACGCCTTGTATAGACTTTCAAAAATGTACTTTAAAAAATCCACGCCTTGTATAGACTTTCAAAAATGTACTTTAAAAAATCCACGCCTTGTATAGACTTTCAAAAATGTACTTTAAAAAATCCACGCCTTGTATAGACCTTCAAAAATGTACTTTAAAAAATCCACGCCTTGTATAGACTTTCAAAAATGTACTTTAAAAAATCCACGCCTTGTATAGACTTTCAAAAATGTACTTTAAAACATCCACGCCTTGTATAGACTTTCAAAAATGTACTTTAAAAAATTCACGCCTTGTATAGACCTTCAAAAATCTACTTTTAAAATTCCACACCCTTTCATGGTATTCCCTAGGGAATTTTGTAAACTTCCATTTAATTTTCGCGTTTTTAGTTTTGTGTCAAATAAAGAAACCCATTTGTTACTTACGTTTCTTTATATTTGACAGAAGAAGCCACTACCTACATGGTTCCTTTTTTTCTTATTCATCACAAGTTGTCCTACCTTGTGTTATTGTATCATGGAATGTACTCGCCTTTATAGTACCCTGAATAAAGGGTACGTTCAGTGAAAGCTTCCCATGTGTTATTGTACCGACCCATGTGTTATTGTACCCGGCCTTTATAGTTCATTTAATAAAGGGTATGTTCAGTGAAAGCTTGTCCATATGTTATTGTACCATGGTACGTGCTCACCTTTATAGTACATTGAATAAAGGGTATGTTCAGTGACTGCTTGCCAAAGATGAGCGTACATTTACATCGAACGCGTTTAATGGAAATTGTAATTTATTTGACATGTATATAAAGGATAAAATATATGAAATAGAATAAACTATTTTATTTAGAAATTAATGCGCACTTTATTAAAACGGAAGTCATAATATAGATAAATATATACCTCATTACATTCATATCATTCATTCATTATAAAAACATCTTTATAACTTGCATTTTTTGACAGCTCGTTCATCCAACAGCTGATGCATCCTTACCTTAATAAATTTACCTTGCTGCAACATCTGGCTATCCAAATGACCCGTTTTATTAAATTTATTGCAAATACAACCCTAAAAAATAAAACACCAATGTTTTTTTAATTATTTTTATTTATTTTTTTTTCTTTCGGTTTTTTGTTGTTGTTCTTGTATAGTTTGTCAGTTGTTACTTTTTTTTAAAATTATAATTGTTTTTTCATTTATTTATTACTGTTGTTTTTGTTTTTTTTCTTTCTTGGTTTTCCACATTATCATACCATTAAAGTTGTTGTTTATGCATTCTTGTTTTTGTTTTCTGTAAATGTCAATTGTTTTTTAATAATAATATCATTTTCTTGTTTTCAATCAATATTAACATATGTTATTATTACAATAATTATTTATGTTTTTTTTTTCATTTATAATTTATATTTGGTTTTACATTTAACAGCAAATTTAACACAAAGCTAAGCATTCTCAATTACTCAATTTACCATTATTTATTATTATATATTATAATAATTGTTTTAATTATTATTATTATTTTTACTTTTTTGTTTGGGGGGAGGAGGGGGTTTGAATTTGGATTTCTAGCTTATTATAATATATATTTTTGTTAAATAGAATTCCAATAATTGTTTTTTGTCGATTATGATTATTGATGATGATTTTGTTGTTAATGATTATTGACAATTGTGTTTTTATTTCTTCTTCTTAAAAATAAACATTTTTTTATATACTAAACATATATTTTTAATTAAATGACGTTTTATAAATAAAATACGTTTAAATTAAATTTTAAAGAAATTCAGTGACATTGTCAGAAAATCAACTCTGTGCTGCTGGCAAAAAAATGTCCCTGTAGGAATATTTTCTATTTAGCCAATTGAGTATAGTTCACATGGCATGAATTGACATAATTTTAAATTGACAATACACACAACAATTGGACACATTTTTTGAAGAGTTATTAGAATATAATAGTAAAATTAGTAAAAAAGAAAAATTTGCATAAAATTATATTTAGATTTACGGAATTTACTTGAATTCATATGATGGAATTGTCATTTGACGTATATGTCAAATAAAATTCACTAGAGTTATGACGTTAAACAAAACGCAAAATTTTCTTTCCAACGCACTTCATGTAAACACAACATCGCATAGGGTTTTTGCATTGTGTAAACCGGCAATAACACAAAGTCAGCTGCATGGCACAATGAATAGGTAGTCCATTTAGCGCAGCTGATGTCTTGATTAACAGTCAAAGTGAGTAATTTCTACTTGAATTCGTTGTGCAGTGTTGCCAACCATTTGAAATATTATATGGAAAAATTTGACAGATAATCGAGACAAAAACAAAGGTTGTTGTTGTGATACATCACCTTATTATTGCATCATGGTCAGCTGGTAGTTAGTAGCAAGATCTATTAATAAGGTCTCACAGAAAGCGAAAGTCAGCTGTTTCTTCTCAAGTCTAATGTCAAACATGTGGACTTTGTTTACGTTTTTATAGTGGAAGTCAATTCACAATAATGGAATTTGACAGCAAACTTGAGAAGCAGCTGATATACATTTGGTCTCCTTGGATGACCTTATTAATAGGCCATGGTCTTACAGCAAGCGAAAGTCAGCTGTTTTTTTCTCTCAAGTTTAATGTCAAACATGTGGACTTTGTTTACGTTTTGATAATGCAAGTCAATTCTCAATAATGGATTTTGCCAAGAAACTTGTGAAACAGCTGATATCCAACTGGTCTCCCAGGATGACCTTATTAATAGGCCATGGCTTCACAGCAAGCGAAAGTCAGTTGTTTTTTTTTTTCTCAAGTTTAATGGCAAAAATATGGACCTTTGTTTTTACGTTTTGATAATGTAAGTCAATTCACAATAATGGACATTGACAGCAAACTTGAGAAGCAGCTGATATCCATCTGGTCTCCTTGGATGACGTTATTAATAAACCTTGGTTAGCAGCATTTTTTGACATACAGACAAGGCAAAGGTAATTAATAAGGCCACCCAGAAAGATTAGCTGCAAGCAAACTTGAGAATCAGCTGATATCCAACTGGTCTCCCAGAATGACCTTATTAATAGGCCATGGTCTCACAACAAGCGAAAATCAGCTGTTTTTCTTAAGTCTAATGTCAAACATGTGGACTTTGTTTACATTTTGATAATGGAAGTCAATTCACAATAATGGATTTTGACAGCAATCTTTAGAAGCAGCTGATATCCAGCTGGTCTCCCTGGACGACCATATTCAAAGGGCTTGGTCAACAGCATTTTTTGACATACAGACAAAACAAGGCCTATTAATAAGGTCACCCAGAAGGATCAGCTGTAAATCATATGTTGTTCAAGTTGACTGTCAAAATCCACTATTGTGAATTTTTTCACATTTTGCAAAAGTAAACAACGTTCAAATTTTTGACATTTACCTTGAGAATTAACAGCTGATTTTCGTTTTCTGTGTGACATATCTTAATAGGCCTTGCAGTCAAAGGAAATGACAATCTAAATCAAGTGTTGTATTAAAACTGGTTCGATTTAAATTTAGCTAAGGTATTTTATTTTTTTGACATTTACCTTGAGAAATAACAGCTGATTGTCGTTTTCTGTGTGACATGCTTAGTAGACCTTTGAAGACAATGGAAATGACAATTTAAATCATGTGTTTTACTAAAACTGGTTCGATTTAAATTTAGACAAAGTATTTTAAAGTTTTAAGAAAACATTTTAGAATTGTTTAATTACTATTTTCTTTTCAAAATTGAAAAAAATTTAAAAATAATCTATTTGCTCTGTTTGCCTAATATATTAATTGAGAGGGTGGAAATTTTGGATTTTTATAATAAAATATATTTACTCATGTTTACATATTTTTCCATGTATATATAAAAAAATTAAATATATACTGTTTAGATTTTTTTTTAATTTTACTTTTTATTATTTTCATTATTCTTGTAATTGATTTCGAAATGTATGTAAATGCTAAATTACTAATATAATTTATATTTGTTTTATTATTTTTTTTTTGTTAATTAATTTTTAACTAATTAGTTAAAATGCTTTTAATTACAGTTTACCTGTTTTTATTGGGGGAGTTTTATTTATTTTCTTTTATTAAGAATTTAACTAATTGTTATGTCTCTTAAGTAATTTAATTTATATGCATTTTTCTTCTGTTCTGTAAGATTTTTTCAATATTTTTTACAATATGCCGAAAAAGTTGTGTGTTGTTATTTTTTTTGTGGTATTTATTTATTATATTTGTATTATCAATGCTAATATTTATGTTTAAACCAACTACTTATTTAGTTTATTTAATTATTTTTTATATTTTTTATTATTAAATAAATATTATTTGTTATTTTCATTAATTATATGAATTGTTCTTTTTTTGAAATTCCATTTTTTGTTGAAATTTTACGGGGCCTCTCTTTTGTTCTAATTTTTTTTATTTTTCATTCCATAAAAATGCTACAGGTCTTGTATTAAATCTTTTCATATTCAATTTTAACTTCCTTTCATAATAATATTTTTGTATATTATCATATTGAATATTTACTATCAATATATATTAATATTTTATTATAAAACAAATACAATTTATATCTCTTTTCTTTTCTTCTAAAGTTTTAATTTTTGGTTTACGAAAACATTTTGGAAAAAATTCCCAAAAAAGATTATACAAAATATAGTTAGATTTTTTGAAGAGAAAATATTAGATTTGATTAGAAAATTAGTTTTAAAATTCAAATAGTTTGAAATTATTCAAAACTACATTTGCTACTAAATTTACCTACAATAGGATTTTACTTATTTTACTTGTTGGTGTAGAAAATTAATTTATTTTAAAAGTTTTCCATTTACTAAAAAATAACTACTAGAAATAATGTTTGTTTAATTTAACGTGAAACACATGAGAGCATGTTATACTAAGTTTACACTGTACAATGTACGCCTTTGACAAAGATAGGGTATTTATTTGACGCATAATCATGGCACAATGAATAGGTAGTCCATTAAGCGCAGCTGACGATTTAGTTAACTGTCAAAATGCATAGTTTCTACTTGAATTCGATGTGTCGATGTTGCCAACCATGTGAAATATTACTAGAAAAATTTGACAGCTCGTCGGGACAAAAAATATCTTTGTTATGATTACATCATAATGTGTAATCAAGGGAAATTACAATATAAATTACGTGCTTTATTATTATGGGTTTGATGTAAGCAAGACCTATTAATAAGGTCACCCAGAAAGCGAGTTAAATGTCAAAACTTTGGGCATTAGTTACGATTCTATAATGTTAAGGCAATAATAGCATGAGAATCAGCTGATTTTCCTCATTGACCTTATTAATTGCTGCATATCTGCTGATCTCAACTTTTCTGTCAAAATCCACAATTGTGAATGGCATTACATTATGAAAACGTAAAAATAACGTTCAAATGTTAATCTTAAGAACAGCTGCTTACGCTTCATGTCTGACCTGATTAATAGGCCTTGGAATTAACCATGGTATAATTGTTACAAGCTGATTACAATTTTTTTCTCGATGGCTTGTTCTTTCAATTATAAATACATATTTTGTGAAGCCACTACCTACAGAGTTGTTTTTTTTTTGTTATTCACATCGAGTTCTCCTACGAGTTGTATCATTGTTCCATGGTTTGAAGTAAGGAAGGCTTATTAATAATGTCGACCAGAAAGCGAAAACAGCTGTTTTCACAAGTAAAATGCGAAAATTTTGGACGTTATTTACGTTTCTACAGTGTGAAGTCAATTCACAATAATGGTTTTTGGCAGCAAACCTGATAATCAAGGTCGTCCAGGGAGACCAGCAGGATATCAGCTGCCTCTTAAGTTTGCTGTCAAAATCCATTATTGTGAATTGATTTTCGTTATGAAAACTTAATCTAAACCCAAATTTTCGATATTAGACTTGAGAAAAAATAGCTGACTTTCGCTAGCTGGGTGACCTTATTAATAGATTTTGTTGAGAATCGGCTGATCTTCCTGAATGAAATTATTAACAGCTACACTCAAGTTTGTTGTCAAAATGCACAGAATTTACATTATGAATATGTAAAAAACGTCAAATTTTTTGACATAAAACTTAAGAAAAACAGCTGCTTACATTTATAGGGGACCTTTTTAGGAGATCTTGGATGTAATTACGGCCTTTTATACAGTATTTACCACAGACTATATTATGATAAAGCAACAATTAATTTGCATATAAATCAGCTGATCGAACCAAATCTATGGAAATCAGTGTATTCGATTATTATCGACATAAGAGTCGAATATATTGATTTCCATATGTTTGAGTCGATCAGCTGATTGATTTGGCCTTATGACTTCATGGTTATGTCATAACTAATTCTGCCTCATGTCAAATAAAAAACGATTTTCTTAAAACACTTGTTTGATGCAGATGCATAATTAGATATCCATTAAAAAGACGTTGTTACTGTAATATACACACTATATGTAAACGTAGTTTAAGAGTTATGTTAGACATTTACACCATCTTCTTTTTATTTTATATATTTTTTAATATTTTATCGAACCTTACTTAATATACCATGCTCTTAGGTGTTTCGCCCTTAATTTATTTTATACACAAAATTACTAAGTTATAATTTTAGTTTTAGTATATATGCATATTATATTTATATAATTTTCATATTACACACATTTTTAACTACATTTTCAATAAAAAAGGTTTCAGGGTTTCTATTTATTTCAGAATTAATTTTCATAATGAATTCAAAAATTTAATTATTTGTTAAATTTGAATAATAAAGAAATTTTACGAAATATATCTAAACTTTTAAAAAGAAACTATCTTAAATTATTTTAACATT
Organism: Musca vetustissima; assembly: GCF_032173495.1. Taxonomy (NCBI): domain Eukaryota; kingdom Metazoa; phylum Arthropoda; class Insecta; order Diptera; family Muscidae; genus Musca; species Musca vetustissima. Next base: position 231,792 of record NW_026880080.1, read on the forward strand.
AATTTAGACTGTGTTTACACCGAACATGTTATATTAAATTATGTCATTTATTTGCCATATTATTAAGTGAAATGACAACATAATGGTGGATTTATCTGACATATATGTGATAGAATAGACAATTTGTCTTATAAATCCCGTACAATGTAAACAGTAAATAAGGTCATTTTACACCATATGTAGCTTACATATGTACTGTACTGTTTTCCATCCATATGACCTTATTTAAAATTGACAGTGGGTACCCAACTTCTCAAAACAGAGTTGTATTTGTATAGGAATGTTTTAAAAGGATCACACATGGTAGAATAATACATGAATGAATAAAAACGAAACTATGTAGATAGTGGCTTCTTCTGTCAACACACGCAACAAGTGGTTGTGTTGGCTTGACATTTTTTTTCAACGCGTAATTAATATCGCGAAAAATAAATGAAAGCTTTTGATTTTTATTCCAAAATCCAGTAGGGAAGATAATGACATGTCGAATTAAAAATGTAAATTAAATAACGTATACGTCAATTAAATTCTATTCAAAATTTTGGTGGATTTATTTCCACTGACTTTTCAATTCATGTTTTGCGTTTTTGGTAAAATCTTAAAAATATGTCAAATGAACCGAATAAAAAGTTGCATTTGTTTTTATTTATTCTGACATTATAGCCCACAAGGCAGAGGAGTTTTTTCTGTTTGTTGACAAATGATACTCTACCTTGTATAATTTGATCATGTGTACTGGAACTGGAGAATTTTTTTAAAAAAAAGATAAAAAGATTAAAACGTTCCTGAACCCAAAAAACTGGTAAAACATTGAATCAAATTTAAAAGAACACAAAACAAAATGGCGTTCCCTTTGTAAACTTTTTACTCGAAAAAATTGTCCGAGATTTTTTTTGTGTCCTGAGAGCGATTTTGAAATGTTTCCCTTTTACTAGCTTTATTATTAAAAAGTACTGGAACAGACCCAATATGTTAACGAAAAGTAAGTACTGTACATCAATATAATGATTTTTTAGTTTATTGTCATTGAATACAACTCTGATAAATCAATACGTTAATGGTGCGTTTACACTTTTTTTTATCGTTATGATGTGAATTACTCCATTTATATTTAAATCGAACTAAATTTACTTCGGTTTATCATTCGATATTAAATCCGATAAATATATCGATTTGTACGAAATCCTAGGCTAAATGGAGAAATTTCAAATACAACCCAGCTTTTGCAAAAATAATAATTAATCACGTCTAAACAGTTGCAATTTTGTGCCTTGATATATAAATCGAATGGAATTGACATTTGAGATCGGAATTGACATTTGAGATCGAGTGGATTTCGTAATGCACGCAATAATAAGGCCATTCATCAAAACAAAAACCTTTGTTTTTGTCTCGATTATCTGTCAATTTTTTCCCTATAATACTTCAAATGGTTGGCAACACTGCACATCGAATTCAAGTAGAAATTACACACTTTGACAGTTAATCAAGACATCAGCTGCGCTAAATGGACTACCTATTCATTGTGCCATGGGGCTACCTATATATTGTGTAATGGTATGTTCGATCAGAATTCTTAGTTACGTGTTAATTTGTTACTGACAGTATAAAGACCAGTACACACTATCACTTGTGATTAATTGCTTTGGAAATCGATTACTGACTGTCAACAAACACATATTTGGTCTCTTCCAAAATCCTGCAAGAATGGAAATTTTTTACTACGATAAAAATGTTTCCTTTACCATATCGGAATAGTAAAAATTAGTAGATGCTTGTAGATGAGTGACAAACTTGAACAATAAAAGCTTGTACATACTATAATTTTTGACTGTCAATCTTTTATCGATTACTGACTGTCCAACAAAAATATTTTTGTGGTATCAAACAAGCAACATTTGAAAATCATTCAAACTGCTAGTGTGTACACCGCTTAACACTGTCAAGCTATCAGAATTTGGACAGAAATATAATTCAAAAGTGATAGTAGGTACACCACTTAATTTTATTGTAAAGCGGTGTACACACTATCATTTTTGACTGTCAGTTTTTTATCGATTACTGACTGTCCAACAACCATAAATATTTTTGTGGTTGCCTGATGAATGACAAACATGTGATGCCACACTATCAAACAAGCAAAATTTGGGCAAGAGTGCCATTCAAAAATGCTAGTGTGTACACAGCATAAAATCAGTGTTGTATTCCTAGAGAATTTAAGAAATTTCTAATAAAAAAAATCATGTAAACAAGCACCAAAGTTTTATTAAAAAACATGAAATATTTTCATAGTCATTTCCTTCTATATAGGTCCAATAAACGAAAATTTACATAAAACACTTTCGATGTAAGTGTTGTATAATTGCTACTTATGGTACATTTACATTATATATCATAGTAATATGTATATTATAATAAATCATTTAAATTCACACTTATGTAGACATTTCCTTTGTGTATGTATGCTGAATAAATTATGAATTTCGCTACACCATGTTCAGTGTAAATGTGGCATAAAATAGACCCATATGATTTTCAGGGTTGCCAATCTTTAGAAAATTGATAAATTTACATAATAATTCAATTTAAATAATTTGAAATAATATAAATGAAATACTTTTAAAAGTTTCAACTCTCTGCAGTATATATTTTCTAATTCACATTTTTTTTTATAACATTTACGGCGGGTATTGCTATTTTATTATTTTATTTTATAATTATTATTTTTAGGAAGAAATATTTGACCAAACATTTTTGAATTAAGAAAAAATGTAGTTTAAATATAGTTTTTTATTTTTGTTTACTATTTAATTTACCTGTTTCTCATCATATTTTAATAATGTCCTTTTTATAAAAGTTGTATTTAGTTTTGTTGTTATTTTCTTTTATCAAGCAATTAGTAAAAATTGGTTTTGTATTGGTAAACTTTTATTGTTTTTTTTTTTTTTTTTTTGTAATATATTTTCCGATAATAAAAAGTAGAAAAAAATGTTCTCATCAAATAAAAAACAGTTTGTTGTTGTTTTTCTATTATGTAAAAAGATTTTTTGTTTTTGTTTTGTTTTTTTGGTTGTTGTTGTTTCTATAAATGTTCTGTTTAAATTGTATTGTCATGTCGTTTGTTTTGTTTCATCATTTTGTTGTTGTTCTTATTATTTTTATTAAATCCCTTATTTTGTTGTTCTTGTGGTTGATGTTGTTGTTGTTACTGTAGTGGTGGTGGATGTTGTTGTTTTATGTTTTGTAAATGTTATAATGTTATGAATATGTGTGTGAGATGTTTTAATTATTATTATGATGCAATACATACCTTAGCTGTGTTCCAGTATTATTTTCAATGTAAAACAGAATTTAAACAGTGGATTTTTTAAATCCGGTACAATGTAAACGTACTATAAAACTCCTCTATGAGGGTTTATTTAACATTTATGCAATCGAATTCACAATTTAAACCCACTGGATTTACTAAATCCGGTACAATGTAAACGTACTATTACACACTTTTAAAAAAATGCATTTAAACTATTTATTATTTGGATGCCAATAGCTCTACAGCCAATCCGAAGATTTTATGTGTTTGTTATGGTAATGTAGCGCAAAATAATATTCGAAAAGGCTATAAATTCCTATTCGAATTCTGAAAAATTTGCCAAATCAAATCAATGTAAACAAAAAACAGCTGACTGCCTACTTTATATGATTTTAATACTAAATCTAAACAGCTAGGAGTGAATTCCTTGATTAAGAAATCGAGTCGATTTAGAAAGCATAGTGTAAACGCCTTCTGAACTGTGATATTTGATTACATATATTGTGCTAAAGCGCGTTTAAATTACTAAATCCACTTAATTTCAAAAAACTGCTGACTGTATACTTTATATGATTTTAATACTAGTCTAAACAGCTGGGATTGAGTCCCTCGATTAAGAAATCGAGTCGATTTAGAAGGCATAGTCTAAATATGGCTTTAGCATAATAAAATGTGATATTTGATTAAATATGTTGTGTTATAGCGCGTTTAGACTACTATATCAACTCGATTTCAATCGTCAATAAATCTGAACGCACTTTTAATTGAAAATATCAAATGTTATTACACAAGTAGTCAATATTTCGATAACTACAGAGCACTTCCATTTCAATAATTCCTGTTTCACCTTTAAAATGGGCCCAAAGCTACGTAAAATTTTCAATATTTTTAAATACTATTATATGGAGCATTTTGTAACACACTGGAACACAGCTATTCTTTATTAGAATGGCAGACCTTGTAGATGTTGTAAAATTATAAAAAGATAAAATCTAATAATTTTGTTTTGCGTTTACCGAAAATTCTTAAAATTTTCGTCGAGTGTAAATCAAGACTAAGAGAAAACCTTTGTAATATATAATTCACACAAGGCAATTTGTATTTATTATATAATATTAAAGCTTGTAGCCACACATTAGATTCTTCCTATTTTTATTATAGCTGAATATATTAGAATTTTTTCCATTAGCATTTTGGAACTTCCCTTTCAATTTTACTTATATGAAACTTTCAGTTCAGTGGGCTATAACGACTTACCTATTTCATATGGCCTTTTCTGTAAATCAGCTGACTTCAAGAACAGCTGATTTCAAATCAATTTGATTCATTACGTTCTTGTTCGTTACCAATAAAGTTTAGAAAACTGAATCCTGTCTTAAAATGTTGGAGTACACAATTTGCATTAAATACCAGCCGAAATGAGAGGTGACAGTTCAAATATTCCATTATTTTTTGCCCTTCGAAAGCATTGAGTCTTCCCCTCATGTATTGTGAATTTTATACCCTAGAAATTGATTCTGAAAACCGGGGAAATCGCAAAGGATTCACAGTCAAGCAGTTCTTTAAAACACCCTTGATGATTGGCAGAGAAAGAGACAGTAGAAGTAGAAAATCGCTAGGTTATGACTGGACGGATGGTTAAAGCTGTCTGGAAGGTCATGCCCGAATATATCGAGTCCATTTTCTATAGCTGCATTTGCCGTGAATACTTCCCGCGTACTTGGAAGTGTGCCCGAGTTGTTGTGTTACTTAAGTCGTCTGATCGGATGAGGAGTGATTTTCGCTCGTATCGGGGCATAAGTCTTCTTCCAGTTCTTGGAAAGGTACTGGAGAGTGTGGCACGGCGCAGGGAATGTTACAGCGAAGTCATGTCCTTGTATCAGTTCGGATTTACCGAGGGTAGTAATGCCGTGGAAGCGTGGCGGCATGTGCAAGATAGCCTGAGCGGGTCAATTTCAAAATATGTCCTTGGCATATTTGTGGATTTCGAAGGCGCATTTTACTTCCTTTTATGGGCTAGCATGCTCACAAGAGGTCGGATGTAGTGAGATTCCTCTTTGGGCCAGTTATCCGAGAGAAGAAGGCTTGTGTAGTGGGAGCTAATGCTTCGGTCTGGAGAGATGTGCAGAGTGGTTGCGCACAGGGTTCCATTTATGGTCCATGTATCTGGAACCTAATAATGAATCCTCTGTTGCGACAGCTTGTTACGTCCTTCAAGGTTTGTGCATATGCGAATGACTTACGCCATGAACTGGAAAATCATGGTATTCAAGCTATGCCGATTGTTCAGGCTTGGAATGACCGAGTTAGAGTGGAGGTGGCAGCCGAAAAGATGATACTGCTGCCCGGAATAACGGTGTCCGAGCGGTTAAATTTCCTTCCACTGTGAGGTAGGCCAAATGGCAGGTACTCACATTAATTTCACCAATATTTTCGCTTGCTTGACGAATAACGAAACTGAGAAGCCACACTATCAAGCAAGCCAACTTTGAGCAAGAGTGTCATTCAAAAGTGCTGTAGTGTGTACACGCTTTTAGCATTAGACTTGAGACAAAGCCGCTGACATTCGCTTGTTGATCTTGTATAGTATCAGATCATATCAGTATGTGGTCTTATTGGTATTAAATTTAAAAACATTTCCTGAAGTCTACAAAAACAGCTGTTGTTTCAACCTTTTTGAATCCATATTGATTCGGTATTGATACGGTATAATTCGAGGTAGGAAATTAAGACAATATAGTCAGCTGTCATTTACGCCGCAGTTCAACCTAATTTAATGCCGCATCTTTGTAAAATTCATTGATTCTTTTATTTTTTGCCATATGACAGACGTTTTAATATGAGGAGGCCAGTTAAACCCAAGCTAGTCAGCTGTCTTGGACGCCGTAGTTCAACCTAATTTAAATGCGTACCTCTACAGGCATTCTCATTCATCCACAGAGTATTTAACGCTACGTTTACACGTATGATGTTTATTATTATCAAAACATTAAATTATTGTGTGACCAGCAAAGTCTACAAAAACAGCTGTTGTTTCAAACTTTTTGCATTCTTTGAATTGTTGATTCTATTATTTTTTGCCATATGACAGACGTTTTAATTTGAGGAAGCCAGCAAAACCCAAGGCAGACAGCTGTCTTGGACGCGGCAGTTCAACCTAATTTAAAGGCGTACACCTACAGGAATTCTCATTCCATGTCATCAACAGAGTATTTAACGCTACGTTTACACGTATGTTATTTATTATTATCAAAACATTAAATTATTGTGTGGCCAGCGAATTTTAAGTGGTAGAAAGCAAAAATTGCCAAGTGTGATTATAATAAAGTAAACGTACGTTTAGATATGCCTGTAATACAGTAATAAATTCTATTCGCACAATATTTTCACATAACTTATGTGGGAACATATATTGATAATGAGTTAATTACCGTAATGGGGGCGCATATAAACGATGTATAACCCTCGTTGCTATTAATGGTGTAACGTTTACATCATGTAGATAATTTATGTAATTTATGGAGGCAAAATAAAATTGATTGAAGTGAGGAAATCATGAATTTCATAAAAGATAATCCCATAAGGAAGAAAGATAAAGGTATTTGAATTTTTGAAAATCTATATTGAGCAAATGGATATTGAAAACAAATTGAAAATAAAAAAATATATATTTTCATATGAACTATGATGGTGATATGGATAAAATGTCCTTGTGAAATGTTGTGATTAATTTTATTCTTGATTTAAAAAAAGAGAGGCGCTGTGAAGTTAGAACTTCCCAATTATTTTTTTTTTTTTTTGAGTTTTCAATGGATATTTTTTGTTATGCAGAGAGAATTAATGATATTCATGTTGGTATTGTCAACTATTTACATCCCTTGTTTTCTTCATTAGCTGTTTATTTTTAATTTTATTATTATTTTTTTTTATTAATTGATAATTTTTTACGTTTAAGTTTTTGTTTTATTTTTGGGTTCCAACACTTTTAAAAGTGTTTTGAGTTTTCAAATACAAATTATGGAGTTTTTGTGTATAGATATATATTTTTATTTATTTTTAATTTTTTTGAAAACTTTTAAAGCAAAAAAAAAAAAAAAAAAAAATTAAATAAAATAGAAAGAAATTAAATAATAATATATTATTAAAATTACAAATAATTATAACACAATTATTTTTTTAATTTTTTTTTTTGGTTTTGAATAAAATAAAAACTGGATTTTTTTAGTGTTTTGTTTTATGGTTTTTTATTTAAATTTTTTTCATTTTATTGTTATTGGTTTTCAGAGGTTGTTATTATTTTTTAATTTATTTTTGTATTTATGTATGTATATATGTCTGTATATTATTGGACAAAGTTGGATTAGTTAGGGCAGGATTTTTTTGTAATCTAACGGTAATATTTTTGTTTTAGTTTCATTTTTTGTTTTCAATTTCTATATATGGAAGTCTGTTACGTTATTCGAAAAAAAATTGTTAGTTAATATTTTTATTTCATTTTTTTTTGGTTTTGAGTTTTTTTCAATAAAAAAATTTGAGCTTCAATACTGTTATACATGGGGTTTGGTTTGCAGTTTTGGATAAACTATGGAGTCCAAAAACATATGGGAGGTTTGGAATATTTTTTTTAACTTAAACTAAATTTTTATTAGCAATTCTCTCGGTTTTTAGATTTTTTATACAATAAAATTAAATTGAAAAAAATAATATGTTAAATATTTTGATATTTAATTTTAAGTTTTTTTTCTATTTTAATAATTCTAAATATTTCTTCTAAATGCAATTTTTTAATCAAATAAAATAATATATAAATAAATAAAATTTAAAAAATATTCAAATATTGAATTTTTTAAAAAAAGAACAATTTAATTTTTATAACAGAATTTTTGGTTTCTAAAAATTATAAAAAAAATCGAATTTATATAATATTGAAAAAGAACAATTAATTTTTTTAATATAACATTTGGTTTTTAAAAATTAAAAAAAAAAATTGAATTTATAGTTGCTTTTTTATGATGACACAATTTTTTGGAAAAATTCTGAAATTTGTTAATTTTTTTTTTAAATTTTGACATATTTGCATTTAAAGTTATTGAAAAAATTTCACAAAAATTATTCAATTGCATCATTTTTCAAAAAAAAAAAAAAAAAAAAATACAAATCAATTTTTATTTGAATCTATTATTTAATTTAATTTATTTGAAACATAATTAACTGAAATTTATTTATAAATTATTTACAGAATTTATGATAGATTTTTTTTTCATTTATTTCAATATTTTTTTTTTAATTTCTGTTTCTTAGTAATTTTGTTGTTGTTGTTAAATCTTCTTCATTTTGTTGTTCTTTTTGTTGTTGTTGATTTTTTTAGTCTAAGAGATTTGGGTACAAAAAATCTCTTATTACATACACCCTGCGTGGTGATGTCCACCAAGAAAAATATATATTTAGGTTTAATTATATATTTCTTTTTCCATTATTATTAATAATTGATGTTGAGTTCAAAAAAGTTTTTTAGGTTTTTTTGGTTTTTATTAACAGTCCTGGAAATAGAGAAAAGAAAAATCGAAAAAAATAATTAGTAAAAATATTAATATAAATAAATTTTAGGCCTTGAAAAATCGGACGAATATATATATGGGAGCTATATGTAAATCTAAGCCGATTTTCAGGAAACTTAGCACATATCATTATAGACTCAATTCATATCATTATAGACTCAAATCGAAAGATATTTAGGTACTTTAGTGCTCCATTTACCTTAAATCGGATGTAAATATATATGGGAGCTATATCTAAATCTGAACCGATTTTCACGAAACTTAGCACAAATCATTCTACGCTTAATTCATTACGCTGTGCCAAATTTCGTGCAAATCTAAAGATATTTAGGGACTTTGCTGCACCATTTACGTTAAATCGGACGAAAATATATATGGGAGCTATATCTAAATCTAAACCGATTTTCACGAAACTTAGCACACATCATTCTGTACTTATTCACTACGATGTGCCAAATTTCGTGCAAATCGAGAGATATTTAGGGACTTTGGTGCACCATTTACCTTAAATCGGGCGAAAATATATATGGGAGCTATATCTAAATCTGAACCGATTTTCACGAAATTTAGCACACATCATTCTAGACTCAATTCAGTACGCTGTGCCAAATTTCGTGCAAATCGAACGATATATAGGGCCTTTAGTGGACCATTTACATTAAATCGGATGAAAATATATATGGGAGCTATATATAAATCTGAACCGATTTTCACGAAACTTAACACACATAATTATAGGCTCAATTCAGTACGCTCTGCCAAATTTCGTGCAAATCCAAAGATATTTAGGGACTTTGGTGGACCATTTTCTTTAAATCGGATAAAAATATATATGGGAGTTATATCTAAATCTGAACCGATTTTTCCCAATTTCAATAGGGTTCGTCCTTGGGCCAAATGAATGGGCTGTGCCAAATTTCATCCAATTCGAATAATAAATGTGGCCTGTACTTTGATTACAATTTAACATGGACAGACAGAAGGACGGGCGGACGGACATGCATATATCGACTTAGAAAGTGATTCTATGTATTTTCTCAAAAGGAACCATGTGTCTATCCTTCCTTTTGCCTGTTACAAACATATGCACAAATACATAATACCCTGTACCACAGTGTGGTGAAGGGTATAAAAATATTTAAAAAATCCAAGCGTTGTAGTAGACCTTGAAAAAAAATCGTTCTCGTTCCTTTTTTAAAAAAATTAATTAGTTCCTTAATGTAGTTCCTTTGCTCCATATAGTTCCTTTACCCCATACAGTACCTTTTCTTCATATAGTTCCGACTGCTACATAGTTCCTTTGAATCTCTTTCTTTCATCGTTCTTTTTGTTTTCGTTTTTTCCATATAGTTCCTTTGATCTATATAGTACCTTTGCACCATATACAGACAGATTTACAACTGAAAACAGTATATCTGGACGGGTACATAATGCCAAATAGATAAGGGTCCCAATTGTCCCGACTGATAACCTGCACTTTCTATCCGTTTGCATCGCTTATAATCACATTTCACTTTAAACTCCGGATCCAATGGAGTTGAAGCCTTATTGCAATCCAACATGGCCTTATTGCAACAGCTGGTACAACTCATGGTTCATTCGACGGCGATATTCACCATCAACGCAGATCGGCCCCTTAGATCTTTCGGAGAATTTTTCTCTCAAACACTCCAAGAGTTGCCTCATCTGTTTGCGAAGGTAACCATGCTTCAGATCCATATAACTGCACGGCGGGTTGTATCAGCGTCTTGTAGAGTGTGAGTTTGGTGTGGCGGGAGGTGGCCTTGCTTTTGAGTTTTTTGCTCAGACCATAGTAGCATCGGTTGGCCATCACTATTATTATCTGAATTTAAAAAAAACTGTACATCTTGATTTGCTCACGTCTTTCTTCTCTTTTCCGGAAAACACGTTTCTCCTCTCTCATTTTCTCCCGATAATTCTCCATCACTTTACGTATTGCACGTCGTCTGCAGGGTTGCCTGCGTTTTTCACATCAGTAGCATTACAACACTCCTGATCGTACCACGGATTTCTTGCTGATGGTTTTAGGTACCCAAGTGTTGCTTTTGCTCCAGTTTGTAGGCAGTGGGCAATTCTCTGCCGTTGTGCTTTTATATTATTATTGGGGGCCGAGGGGTGCTTTCGTCAAGCAGTTGGGTAAGTTGAGCGGAGTAGGCTTCTGCTATCTGTTGGGTTTTTGCAGCTTTTCGACGTCGAGTTTCCGTGTTGTTTTAGATCGCACCTTTGCTGCTACATTAAGACGGTTGCGTACCTTGGCTGCCACAAGGTAATGGTCCGAATCGATATTCGCTCCCCGGATCGATCGGACGTCTAAAACACTGGATGAATGATTTCTCGTTGTTCGATCGGGAGAAATCCAAGTGGCCTTTTGTGTATATCGATATGCTTAAATCTGGTGCTGCTAACTACCATGTTTTTTTTTCTGCCGCGCGAAGTCAATCAACCTCATGCCGTTGTCTGATGTTTCTTCATGGAGGCTGAATTTCCGACGAGATATTGATATTAATAATAACAGCAAGACAATTCAATAGAGACTAACTTTCTAAATATTTCCAACGACATTTTAAGTGAGTTATTTATACTCTTTCGAGTCGAGCTTTAATGATCGAAGTTTTGCAATGAACAAGAAAGCCAGGAAAAGAACCTACGCACCCACCATCATGCGACGCGTTTCGCCGTTGGTTAAGCGGCTAATCGGGCATATTGGGCTATGCGGCTTTACAAAGGTCGTATGTTGATAACTTATATTTATTCCGCCCTGAGGCAAACCTTGCATATGCGAATTAAATTCAAATTTGTCAAGATTCAAAAGCAGATTTTTGTTGTAGCGATGGATAATTAATCCACGCACCTACAATTGTTTCCATGGTATACACATGTTTTTGCGCAACCGTTTTTGGAAGTGTGTTGATGGCTCAGAACGTTAAGTGGCCTGGCAACATTTGTGTTGCTCTGAGGATCGAAGTTCGAAAAGGAAAGTCAGGAGAAGAACCAACGACAAACAATACCAAAAAATATGAATAAGGCAAGGACTACTAAGTTACAATAAATTATTCCATTATGTGCATAGACTACTATGTTTCTCCCCTCCCTCTACTAGGGATACGTAGTCGAGCGCAAAAGTCGACTTTTAGACTTTTCGATTTTTGCCTTTGACTAAAGCGCAATTTTTGGACAATTTGAGCTTTGCGATAAAAAACCAAATATTTATGAAGAAAATCGAAAGTCGATCTTGAAATACCGACTTTACGATTTTCTCATAGATCCAAAAGTCGACTTCGACTTTTAGAATTTTCAATATAAAAAGTCGATTAATCGATTAGTCGAAAGTCGATTTACTTATCCCTACCCTCTACTTACTTCATTTAATGCTGTGCAAATTTGTTTCTCTTCCTTTAGTTTTGTTGTAGTTTTCTTTTCGTTTCTTGTTCTTCAATTTAGGTTATCAATTTGTTCTCTCTCTCTCATTCTATATCTCTCTATCTCTCCTTTAACAATCATAGAAATCTCCAACGGGACTCCATCATTTATTTTTTTGGACACATCCTCTCAGACAAACCATTCATCTTTTTGGGCAGCACCCACAGCATTGGCGGGATTTGCGGCCACATTATTGATTGCGATGTTTGTCTGGGACATGCCCAAATTGTTAGCGGACGTTGCTGAGAGATCTTGACCTAATTGACGAAATTTGCCAAGCACCAGATGGGACGGACTTTGGTGGCCATCTTCAAGTAGTTGAGTTGCGTGCGGAGGTACCCGTATGGTCCCGCAGGGTGATGCCAGTTTCCCGACGTTGGCGGTAGTTGGGTGTGCTCACGGCTTAGTGTACCGCCGCCGCCACCGCCTCCGGCAATGCCGTGTGTGTAATGCAGGTGTTTCGAGGAGCCATTCGTTTCGGCCGTGTGATGTACTGTGGAGAAGCCAGAGAAGAAGTTATTGTAATTGTTTATATGAATGTGTGTGTGTGTGAGTGTGTAACTTACATTGCATGGCCGTTGTATGCTGATTATTACCATCGTCCTGCCGCCGACACACACATATGGTTATGCCCACAATGGCGGCACTTATTATCAGCAGGATACTAACCACAATCATTACAATCCATGTCATATCCATGCCAAATACAGTGCTGGTGGTTTCATCTACGGATAAAGAGAGAAAGAGAGGGGGGAGAGAGAGGAGAGCAGAGAGGTTAACAATTTTGTTTTAAAATATTACATTTGATTAATATATGTATGCGGAGGATAGGAGAGTTGAAATGTTGGGGTTTTGAAATTGTTACACATTTTACAAATGCAATGTAGGTGTGTATGTATGTGTGTGTTGATGTGTAAATGTTATTCTGACGCTTGACTGGTTTAACGAACTTCGACATTTCATGAAGAAGTTCATAATGTCACAGTTACTTTTTGATATCCCGATATCCTGCTGTGTGATATGTTTATTTTTCCAAATGGACATTTATTTATGGCAAATAAATGACGGATAGAATTGTGAAGAGGGTGGCGTAGGGGATGATAGGATGATCAGCACCAGATTCAAGCATCTCGATATACACAAGGCCACTTGGATTTCTCCCGATCGAACAACGAGAAATCAAATCGACGATCATGTTGTGATAGACGGAAGGCATTCATCCAGTGTTTTAGACGTCTGATCGATCCGGGGAGCGAATATCGATTCGGACCATTACCATGTGGCAGACAAGGTACGCACCCGTCTTAATGTAGCAGCAAAGGTGTGATCTAATGTAACACGGAAATTTGACGTCGAAATGCTGCAAACACAACAGGTAGCCGAGGCCTACCCCGCTCAACTTACCCAACAGCTTGACGAAAGCACTACATGTCCCGATAATAATATAGAAGCACATTGGCAGAGAATTGTCCACTCCCTACAAACTGCAGCAATAGCAACACTTGGGTACCAAAGACCACCATCAAGAAATCCGTGGTACGATCAGGAGTGTCGTAATGCTACTGATATGAAAAACGCAGGGTATAGGGCAATCCTGAGGAAAGTAATTTTACCAACACCGCGTAAAACACCAAACCGAAGGCTTTGGTGCAGGCACATCCACGTGTAGAGATGTGCAGAAGGAAACCTGGTGAGATATACTGACAGCGTGTTGAGGATCTGGATAGAGCTTCTGGTATCAAATAGTGGCGGTAAAGAAGATACCCCAGAACCAATCAGAGATGATGGTATAGAGTGTATACCACCTAGCCGCGTATAAATTGGAGAGCTCGTGGTTCATTCGACGCCGATATTCACCGTCGACGCAGATCTTTCGCCCGTAGATCTTTCGGAGAATTTTACTTTCAAACACCCCAAGAGCTGTCTCATCTGCTTGCGCAAGTACCCATGCTTCTGATCCATATAATAGCACGGGTAGTATCAGCGTCTTGTAAAGTTTGAGTTTGGTCTGGCGGGAGATGGCCTTGTTTCTAAACTGCTTATTTAGACCATAGTAGCATCTGTTGGCCATCACAATCCTTCTCCGAATTTCAATACTGATGTCATTCGTTTTGTTTCTGGTGGTACCAAGGTATATAATATCTTTGACTACTTCGAAGCTGTAGTTCTCAAGTTCCACAGTTGGTCCGATTTTACTGGACGTCTTGCACGTTGATACCATCAGTTTGGTCTACTCGCCGTCTACTGCCAGACCCACCACTTTGGCAGACTCCTTTTCAATTTGTTCAAATGTGGCTGTTACCGCTCGCAATGTTCGACCCATTATATCGATGTCATCGCCGGCGTAGGCGAGTAACATGTGTTGTTTGGTGTACAGGTTGCCTTTCTGTTCACCTTTGCGTCTCGTATGACCTTTTCCAGCAGGATGTTAAAAAGATCACACGACAAACTGTCACCTTGTCTGAATCCTCATTCGGTATTGAAGGGCTCCGATAGGTCCTTTCCTACTTTAACTGCTGACCTGTGCCACTTAAAGTTATCCTGCATAGCCGTATTAATTTTGCAGGAATGCCCAACGTAGACATGACTTAAAGCACCTCTGAACGGATAGGGCTGTCGGATGCGGCTTTATAGCCGACAAATAGGTGGTATGTGTCGATGTGTTTTTCGTAGGTCTTTTCCAGGATTTGGCGCAGAGTGAAGATCTGGTCAATGGTGAATTTGCCGCCAGGTCTGAAGCCGCATTGGTATGGTCCAATGATGTCATTGACCATTGGCTTCAATCGTTCACACAGCACACTGGATGTCACTTTATATGCGATGGGAAGGAGACTTATTCCTCTATAGTTGGCACATATCGTCTTGTCTCCTTTTTGTGCACGGGACACAGGATGCTGAGGTTCCAATCATTGCGCATGCATTCATCTAGCCAAATTGTACTAATCAGCTGGTGCATGCTCCTGACCAGCATCTGGCCAACAGTCTTGAATAGTTCGGCTGGTAACCCATTCGCTGCTTTACTGTTCTTGAGCCGATTAATTGCTTTTATGACCTCATATTGGCTTGGTGGTATACACTCTATACCATCATCTCTTATTGGTTCCGACCCTATAAAGTATATATATATATATATATCTACTCTTGATTAGCGTAAAATTCGATGAAGATTTAGCCATGTCCGTCTGTCTGTTTGTAAACACTCTAGACACTAAACGAATTTGTTTGTATAGAGAGTCGTCTTTTGTCTGCAAGCAGGACAAGTTCGAAGATGGGATATATCGGTCCACGTCTAGGCATCGCTCCCATATAAGGGCCACACCAATTTTCGGTATTTTAAGGGTTTTTGAGCGAGTTTTTTTTTTTAACTGGGGTACCAAATCTCCTCACTAAAATTATAAATATAGGTATCAGTAGCCTAAAGGCTGGGGGTAGATACAAATATCCTCTACTATAAGCCTTCAAAAAATTTGTAAAAAATGAACGGCTCCTTAGTAAAAATATATCCTCTTTCGGATATTTTTGTCTCCCAATTTGGTGTCACATCTAAAAACTACATCGCTCACCCCATCGAATAGTGAAAGTTTCATCCAAATATCTCCATTCATCGCCGAGTTATGGCCATTTGAAATTGATCGTGTGTCAAAATATAGCTGCTACACGATTCTGTTGGCCTGGTATGGCAAATGGGAAAATTGATGAAATTGTATGTCCACAAAACCCGAAAATGTCGGATGCGTTGCCAATTAGTTTACTTTATGTTTCCATGTTGGTTGGTGATATTCTAAGCATACTTATAGGCGTTACACAAAATCCGAAAAATGCTGGATGCGTTGCCACATTGTTTTTCGGTATTTGTGTAACGCCTAAAAGTATGCTCAGAATTTCGCCAACTAACATGGACACACACACACAGCCAACTAGTTGGCAACGCATCCGGCATTTTTGGGTTTTGTGGGGACTTGCAATCAGTGTTGCCGTTAGGAAATTTTATTTCCGCCCAAAATTTCTCCTAAAAGTGCCCAAAATCAACAATTTATGCCCAAAAATTGAAAAAGTATACACTGACGTTAAATATTAAAAGCGAGGATCCTTTTTGTTCTACATCCTACAAATAATAACAAACTTGATTTATATATTGAACAGTTTTTTTAATGTCTTTGTTTTAAAAATTTGTACTTTGTTGCGGCAAATGCACCTCATCGAAATATTCGTTTAGACGAAATCCGAATCGACAATTTGGAGTCCATTTACAAATGGCCGTTTGTCTGTCTGATGCGCACGATATCTTTCGAAAGAAGTAACCGATTTCATCCACACGTTGTGTTTCTTTCAAATTTAAATCAAGTTCGGAGATGGAGAACATCGAACCACTCCTTCTGGTACCTCCCCACAAAAAGTCGAAATTTTTAAAATTGTTTCATCTAATATCAGTTGAAATGGAATGTCTGATTCAAACTTTCCACCTACTTTTACCAAACCTAGATCAAGTTCGAAGATTGGAACAACATTTAAAAGATTGTTAATATTGATTCTTAATGTTAAATCCGAATATGTGGCCTCAAGGGCACAAATACTGTGTGGTCTCAACATGAAAGGCCTTAATACTTATACTTAATTTAAATTTAGGGCAATTTTCGGTCGCAATATAATAACAAAATGTTCCATCTTGGCACTAGAGAGTAATTTCATAGACCATATCAAACCGTAGATTGAGCGTATATATGTATATGTCGGCATAACCGACTGAATGACATAAAATAAAACCAGACATACATTTTCAGTGAAAGTTTGTCCACATATGAACATTTTGGTATATCCGACCACATACGTCAAGTTAGTTGAGATGATTTCATATGTTTCTGGAGAAAACATGTCCACCATATAATGTCATGTTCTTCGATGCCCAGATCCACATCCCGGATAAATGACATGGTGTTCGGATCATACATCTGGTCTATAGAGCGATTAAAATCAGACGTTAATAAAGATTTTGGTCTATTTTATCCCATAAATATTATCAGATCACTACAGAAAACAACAGGTTTCAACCGAAACATTAAATATTTTGTAACTTTTGGCGCGATATTTGAAAGTGGGAAAAAAGTTGGACAATAATTCCTGAAACAACCGGCCAAATATTAAATGATATTCATCAAAACATCCATGATTTTTCCTTAGCTGATTATGATGATTATTAATTACAGACAAAAATAAAGTATTAGGTTCATTTGAATATATAGGAGTCGCCTTTGGGTAGAACCGAATCCACATACAAATGACGATTAATCTATAAATACAAATTATAATGGACAGACGGGCGGAAAAACATGTCTAAATCAAATCAGCTAGTCGAAATACATCGGTAGAAATATTTCGCTGTTTTATAAACTCTTGTGACAATAAAATAACATATTTGTGTACGGTAAACAAATATAAAATGTAAATGTGCCGGAAACGAAAAAAATGCCCAAAATCCGCCCAAGTCCTAAATTTTACATTATTTATGCCCACTTTTGGGCATAAATGCCCACTTTCGGCAACACTGCTTGCAATTTCATCAATTTTCCCATTTGCCGTACCAGGCGAACAGAATCGTGTAGCAGGTATATTTTAATACAGGGTTAATTTAAAATTGCGATAACTCGGCAATGAATGGAGATATTTGAATGAAATTTTCACTCTACGATAGGGAGAGTAATGTAGTTTTACTGTGTAGCAATGAAGTGCGAGTCGAATATATTCGAAGGAGTGTTTTTTTACCACGGGTAAATGTTCATGTAACGCTAGGAGGGTGTTGATTTTGATTGATTTTTTTGGAATATTTATCCAAGTTTCAATAGGGAATGGACTTATTTAGAGAACATTTTTTCAACTGTTTGTAGACGTACATATTTTTTTCAAGGCCAAACTGAATCGCGTAGCAGCTATATTTTGACACAGTGTAAATTTCAAATGGCCATAACTCGGCCATTAATTTATTTAAAAAATCCCCCAGGCCTATGGAAGCCCACAAAAAAAATATTTAAACAATCCACGCCTTATGGAAGTCAGCGAAAAAATATTAAAAAAACCCATTTGCCGTACCAGGCAAACAGAATCGTGTAGCAGCTATATATTGATACAGGGTCAATTTCAAATGGCCATAACTCGGTGATGAATGGAGATATTTGAAAGAAACTTTCACTATTGGATTCGGGGAGTGATGTAGTTTTTATGTGTATCGATAACATTGCAGGAAAAAATGTGTGGTCTATAGAGCGCAACCCCTTCTAATAACTCTCCACAGAGGTTCAAGTTTTGATAGTTGACATTTGATATTTCATGCTTGCTGCTGGATGACTTTAAAATCGGCCCCATTGGTCCAACAAATTTTCCATTTTGACATATTTGCATTTAAAGTTAATTTTTTATACCGTTTACACATGGCATAAAATTCATAAATTGAAAAAAAGTGTGTGAGAGAGAGAGAGGGAGTTCATAATTTGCAATGCAAACAGTTGATAAAATTGATAATTTTTTCTCCTCCTTCATGTAGAAAGAATACGAACAATCTTTGCAGATAATTATCCATATAATTTGGTATACAATTAATAAAGCATTTATGTTTGTATACACATTTTTTTTAATTGTAGAAAAAAAACAAGAAAGATGAGCGCCCGCAGATAATTTGTACAACGCAACGCTTGTACGCTCTGATTATGACACGCCAGTTGATAACAAAAAAAAATTAAATGCAAATAAAATAATAAAAAATATACATACACATAAATAAAAAAACAAGATAAAATAATAAAAAATTTTATACATACATATAAACATATATAAACAATTAAATTGAGTGTAAAAAATGAAAATGAAGTGAAATCAGATATGTGTGAGAATGTAATTCAACTACAATAGACTGTCGTTGTTGTAATTTTATTTTTAATAATCCTCAGTAATGAAATTTTGTTTTTCACTTAAATGGAAGTGTACAATAGTAAATTTATATACATATGTATATTACTTGTATATACCTACATGCTAATGTACTTATCATGCACGTCACAAAAATATATATCTCTGCCATAACTATTTCAATTAAATTTGCCCAGAAAGAAATTCACAGTAATTCACAGTTCAATGGAATAGTTGTATTATTATGCCATTTGCCATACGTTAGTATACAAGAGTGTTTTAGTCAAAATGTCAAATGCCAAATTGAAAGGATGCATATGAAGATCAGCTGATTAACATATCAGCTGCTACAGTTTATTATTAGAATTTAAAATTTTATACCATAGTATGGAGGGTATACTAATTTTGTCATTCCGTTTGTAACTCATCGAAATATTCATTTCCGACCCTATAAAGTATATATATTCTTGGTCAGGGTAAAATTCTATCTATGTCCGTCCGTCCGTCTGTTGTAATCACTCTATCTTCTTAAAGAATTGAAATAGGGTGCTGAAATTTTGCATAGGGTTGTTTTTGTCTGCAGGTAGGTCAAGTTCGAAGATGGGATATATCGGTCCACGTTTAGGCACCACGTTTACCCATATAAGGGCACCACCCAATTTTCGGTATTTTGGGTTTCTTGACCGTGTTTTTCAACCGAATTCGCTGAAATTTGGTACGTTGGGTTTCTTATTGGGTACTAAATGTCTCCACAAAAAATTATTAGTATAGGTCCACTTTTTCTGGTAGCCCCCTTATAACAGCACCTTCTAATTTTCAGTATTTTGGGGATTTTGATCGTATTTTTACATCGAATTGGCTGTAATTTAGTATTTTGAGTTCTTAATAGGTACCAAAATTTCTCCACAAAAAATTATGAATATAGGTCCATTTTTTCGGGTAGCCCCCATATAAGGGTACCCCCAATATTCGGTATTTTGAGGTTCTTGAGCGTGTTTTTCAACCGAATTCGCTGCAATCTGGTATTTTGTAGTCGTATATGGTAACAAATCTCCCTACCAAAAATTATTAATATTCGCCCCCTTTTTGGGGTAGTCCCCATATAACCCGCTTTTTTATATTAAAATAGTTATCTAATTTGTTCCGCGTTTTCGGTTTGGTTCTAAGAGTCTGTCGTAATCATTTAACCGGCGGAGGATATCGAGATAAAGTTAGAACGTATGGTTCGATAATGAATTATACATGAACTATAACCCGCATTTAGGCCTAGCACCTGTGTGGGAGGTATCAGAGGGAGTGGACCGATAGTCCACATCTTCGAACCTGAACTAAGTTTGGAAGAATAATAAGATAGGCACAGGTTGTATGAAATCAAAATTTTCTGGAACATGGTTCACATTATGCTTTACATAATCGCGTAGTTGAAATGTCGGTATAGGTTCATTTTTTGGTATTTTCCCTACATTTTCATTTCAACTACCTTTTAGTACATCTATGGTGGAGGGTATCCAAAGTTCGGCCCGGCCGAACTTAACGCTTGTTCACTTGTTTCAATATAAAAACCTAAGTAATTGGTTAGTTTTATATAGAAAGATTATAAAAAAGTACACGAAGAAATACTTTTTAATCATGGCACAATTATTTGGCCTCCTAAGAAGAACAGCTGATTCCCCCATAGAGCTGTCAAAATTTACTGTTTTTTGAATTAATCCCATGAAATACTACAAATAAAAGATTTTTTAATTGTAGAACAATTTAAAGAGATATTTATTAAAAAAGTAACACAAAACATATATATATGTATATATATATAATATTGGAAAATTACACCGGCCCGCAGCTATGATAGATTTTCAACGGTGTCTGTAAAAAAAAATAATAATAATAAATAATAAAAAGTAAATAAATTATAAGGAATACAAACGATCGAAATAATAAATAGAAAATAAAATATAAAATCCAATGAACGGAGCTACAATATTTCGCGATATATGCTATTAGAGGTGGAAATGAAAGGTAGTGATAAAAGTTATTTTAATAATCCAAGCCTTCGGTAAGGCCATGGTATAATAAGGAAGATAGTCTCATGCACTCATATGTTCAAATTTTTTTTCTTACTGTACCTTCATTGCCAAAATTACGATATTTATTGCCTCCTTAGTTATGTACGTACTGCTGATGGCCAAATAATAAACTTCTCATAGTGTAAACATTTTTTAAATGATCAAAACCCGGAAATTTTATTATATGGGGATTTGGTATTTATAAAGTCTATCTTCGAGCCTGACAGCAAACATGGACACAGGAGGGACAACCGATCATCACTAAATCGTAGTTGTGGATTATGCTAATATTAAATAAATGGTTGGCAACATTGCATTGCCAGCATGATGTATAGCAGATGGAATTGACATTTGAAATCGAATGGATTACGTAGTCTAAACGCCATATAAGCCTATTCAGAAAAAAAACAGCTGTTCCAAGCATGATGCAATAATGTAAGGTGATGTGTATCAAAACAAAAAACATATGTGGTCGAATAAAAATAACATATGTTTTTGATTTGATACACATCACCTTACATTATTGCATCATGCTTGGAACAGCTGTTTTTTTCTGAATAGGCTTATATGGCGTTTAGACTACGTAATCCATTCGATTTCAAATGTCAATTCCATCTGTCAAATTTTTCCATATAATATTTCAAATGGTTGGCAACATTGCACATCGAATTCAAGTAGAAATTACGCACTTTGACAATTAATCAAGACATCAGCTGATCTAAATAGACTACCTATTCATTGTGCCATGCAATAATGTAAGGTGATGTGTATCAAACAAAAACATATGTTTTTTTTTATTCGACCATCTGTCAAATTTTATCTAGTTATATTTCTCATGGTTGGCAGCACTGTTTTGCACGTCGAATTTAACCATGATGCAATAAGAAGATGATGTATCAAAACAAAAACCTTTCTTTTTGTCTCGACCATCTGTCAAAATTTTCCTTATAATATTTCACATGGTAAGCAACATTGCACATCGATTTCAAGTAGAAATTACACACTTTGACAGTTAATCGAGTCATCAGCTGCGCTAAATGGACTACCTATTTATTGTGCCATAAATTCAACTATGCACTTTGACAGTTAATTGCATAGTCAGCTGGGCGACTATGTAGGCTATGTAGGCCGATAGGCTGGGTGCTTCCCTATTAACGCCATATAAAGTGTGTCGCACCATAATAAAAGTGTCGTCTTCGAACTGCTTAAAAAATTACAAAATGGCGCTGTGTCAAGCTTTCGCTTAACTTGTCACGTGTTTTATCTATCGAACTAAACGAAAAATATAAGAAAATTTCGTTACATATGGTGTATGATCCTATACCTTCTATTCTAATAGAAAGCGGAATAGCTGGAGGAGGGTTTACCTCCAGTTTTTAAAGAAAAAAAAAAAATAATAATAAAAGTGTGTAATTAATTTTCTCCTTCTATACTTTCAGATAATATCTTGATCAATCGGCCATAATTCACCCTGACGTATTTGCATTTAAAGTTATCTATTCATAAATAGATTTGGGCCAAAAGGAAATTACGCCAAAATCTGAAACAAATGTGGAAGCTACATAACAATTTCCCCACTATCACCCTTTGGGAAATCACTGGAGCATTTTATTCTGTATCAAACGGGTTATTGGCGAAAGGAGTATCCTTTGAGACTATTACTTTAGATTTGGAGGAAAGCACTCCAGAACCTTATACAATAGGTATAAAAAAATATTTAGGGAAGGACTTCTTCAATGATTTATTTTAGTGGTACACATATCTCAAAATCTGGAACATACAGTACACTATGAGGAAGCTATATATACCAATTTTTCTACTATTATCCTTTGGTAAATTACTGGAGCATTTTTTCTGTTACATCAAACTTGCTCTGGAGGAAAAGAGAATCCTACGTTTTAATTTGGATTTCGAGCAAGGCACTCAGATTTATTCCAGTGGAATAAATCTGGAACAGATCCTACTCTATGCTGAAGTCGCAGACCCTACTTTCGCCATTTGGGAAATTACTGGAGAGTTTTATTCCGCCTAACATCAACCATGCTATTGAGAAAAGGAGACTCCTTAGAAACAGTTGGTTTGGATTTCGTCTTCTACCCGCCATGTGGATTATGCGCTATCGAGGGCCAAAAAGATATAATTCGCCCACCAGGCTGCTTTGGAAACAGTTTGGAAAAAAGACTGAATGTGTACATGGAAACTCTTCACAACTACTTCAACAAATGGGGACTCAAATGCAAAGTATCGCTGGTTTTCAAGTCCAAAAGCATGTTTTCTGCAGAGATCAACTATAAAAGTTGGAAATGATTACATGGGATTGTCAGACATAACGAAGGTATCTTGGTATTATTCTGCACGATATATTCAACTTCTAACCGCCATGTGGATTATGTGCTATCGAATGAGAAAATATGGACTTCATCTAGCAAAGGCTCTTTCGGATGCTAGGTGGGCTTTCTTCTGGTTATCAAGGAGGACTTTCTTCGGAGGTAAAATTGCTGATATATAAACAAGTGACAGACCCAGCATAATCTACTCTTTTGCAGCATGGGTAGATATATCGGCAGAATTAGGATTTGGGAATGTAATATATTGGCATAATCCATAGGAATGAGGATCAGACTGGATAACAACGGAATTTGTAGACTGAAACATCTACAATGTCAACGCTTTCAGCCGGATCGAAGTTTGCGGAGCTAGCGTGTAAATAATATGATAGTGGAACAACTGCTTCCTCCTTAAAAGAACACACTTGCCCCGCTGCTCTGCTAAAGCTGTAAGATGAAGGCTATTTGAGGACCAGACTGGATAAAAATGGAATTTGTAGACTGAAACATCTACAATGCCAACGTTTATAGCCAGACCGACGTCTGCCGAGCGAGAGTGAGAATAATGTGATAACGGAACAACTGCTTCCTCCTTAAAAGAACACACTTGCCCCTGCAGCTCTGCTGAAGCTGTAAGATGAAGGCTCTTTCGAATAAGAGGAGGATTTTCTTCGGAGGTAATGTTCCTGATATACAATCACGTGATACGACCCATCATCATATACTCTTTTGCTGCATGGGTATGCATATCGTCAGCCCAAATGGAAAAGATTAGAATGTGGGAAAGGAATATATTGGCATAATGCATGGGAATAAGGACCAGACTGGATAACAACGGAATCTGTAAACGTCCACTCAAGAGGAATATTTACAATGCCATCGATTTCAATGGGATCGATGTCTACATGGCGAAATATGACCATAAATTCCTGGAAAGAAGCCAAGTCAGACCTACTAATGGCGACCACAGCTACAAATTCTGGACCATCAATGGAAGTTTCGCGAGTAGCTGTGAAAGCTCCTCCATTTTGGCGTTCCGACCCGCTCCTGTGGTTCAAACAAATGGAATCGCAATTCAATATGGCTGGTATTACGCAAGATTCCATAAAATTTCATACCATTGTCGCATCGATTGAAAGCAGTATTTTGAAGAAGGTATCAAACATCATCGTCGATCCTCCTGCGGAAAACATGTAAAAATTAGCAGTTTCTCGGATTCAGAGGAGAAGCGTATCAAGAAGATTTTGACGAACATTGAACTTGGAGACATTTATTGTCTGAAATGCGGTCTTTGTCTCAAGGTAAGGTTTCAAAGGACATTTGGAAGCAGTTGTGGATGCAGCGACTTCCTTCACAAATGAAAGCAATATTGTCAGTTAGTGAAGACCGGCTTGGCAAATTGTCAACGAAGTCCGATAAGATTGCGGATATCAGTGAATCAGATGTGTGCAGCTTGGAGGTCCCCAAAAAAAATTATTTAAAAAATCCACGCCTTATGGAAGTCTCCGAAAAAAATTATTTAAAAAATCCACGCCTTATGGAAGTCTCCGAAATTTTTTTTTAAAAAATCCACGCCTTATGAAAAAAATTATTTAAAAAATCCACGCCTAAGGTCCCCGAAAAAAATTATTTAAAAAATCCACGCCTTATGGAAGTCCCCGAAAAAAATTATTAAAAAATCCACGCCTTATGGAAGTAACACAGAAAAAAATTATTTCAAAAATCCACGCCTATGGAGGTACCGAAAAAAATTATTTAAAAAATCCACGCCTTATGGAAGTCCCCGAAAAAAATTATTTCAAAAATCCACGCCTATGGAGGTCCCCGAAAAAAATTATTTAAAAAATCCACGCCTATGGAGGTCCCCGAAAAAAATTATTTAAAAAATCCACGCCTATGGAGGTCCCCGAAAAAAATTATTTAAAAAATCCACGCCTTATAAAAGTCTCCGAAAATTTTTTTTAAAAAATCCACGCCTTATGGAAGTCTTCGAAAAAAATTATTTAAAAAATCCACGCCTTATGGAAGTCCCCGAAAATGTTCTTTTTAAAAATCCACGCCTTATAGAAGGCATAGAAATTTTCTTTTTAAAAATCCAGGTGTGTGTGTGTACGGCTGTGTGTGTGAAAAAAAACATATTTAAAAAATCCCCGCCCTCTGTTTTCTCTCCGTGTTCCGGCCGCCACATTTATCAACCCATAATAAGATTAACACAGCAACACATTTAAATTACCGAGTCATAAATCGCAACTGTGGCTATTTACTATCATTATTATTGATATCAGCTGGCCTACCCCTACCCCGAACGTTGCCATCCTGGCGTGTAGGAGGACATTCAATTCCTACCCGGCCAGGTCATTACTACAATCATTACCAACTAAATTACTGGACTCAAAACAGCGACAGCGAGTTAGCAAGCAGAGTTATTTAAAATATTACCCAGCACGACCAATCCCCGCCCACCCACACATTGCCGGACAATATCTATCACCCCATGCCTGTTATCATCACTTCCTTGCCAAAGTCACCCATTGTGCAGCAGACGAAGGATACAAGGAATAAATTTAACAAAATTACCAGACGAACGGAGGGCCCTCCGTGATATATGACGATATAATATACTGACTTCGATAGAGGAAAAATATTTATGTGGGTGTGTGTATGTATGTAAAAATGTGGGTGTAGAGGTGTGTGTGTGTGTAGAGGTGTCTGTGTGTGTGAGGGTGTTTGTATGTATTTTACTTACTTTGGCATAAATTATGCACCGATTCGTCGGAGTTATCGCTGCAATGATTAATGCCATCGCACAGTAGATCGGGATTTATGCAAAAACCATTCGATTCACAGGTGAAATCTTTGCATGTATGCTCTGTAAGGGAGGGTGGGAAGACAGGAGAGAGAGAGAAAGAAAAAAAGAGAGATAATAAAACAAATGTTAAGTTAAATGAATTAGAAGTTGAGAACAAGAGAACCGGCGAATATATATTGCCGGTTCTCATGTTTGGCTTCTGATGTTTTTGGTTAGCAATAATTCAACAAAAGGCAACAACAACACCAAGTTTTTTTTGTTTTATATTCCGCCATGATTATAAATTTATAGAGATAGCTGAAACTGTTGAAAACGAAGTTAAGAATGTGTTATTTCCGTTTGAGGGGGTTCCGCTTCAATTTTTTGCTGTTTGTTTGGATGGTTCGGCAGCTATCCCTCCTTTTGAGGAAGGGAAAAGAAAATTGATAATGCCGAAGTGTGAAAAGTCGTAAATAAAAAAGGAAGAGGAAATGAAAACATAAAATAAATTTTTATAAATGGTAATTGGAAGCCGGGTTTCTCAAAGTAATAATCGGACTATTATTCGTGGGGCCATCATGGCGTATACGTTATGACAGCACTAATACGCCATGGGCTACAGAAAAATATTTTTAAGAAATTTACTCTTTACACGCCTTGTAGAAGTCCCCGAAAAAAATTATTTAAAAAAATCCACGCCTTGTCGAAGTCCCTGAAAAAATTAAGGCCTGAAAAAAAATTTACTCTTTACTCTTTACACACCTTGTAGAAGTTGAATTCGGCGATAGATGAGTCGGCTTAGCTGGGCAGTTGAAGAGGTGCAAAGTGTCGTGTGGTCCTAGTCCATATGCAGGACATGTGTTAGGTATCGAGCCGTCAATTCTTGTCCAATATGAATTGAGGCCGTTGCACCATCCTGATCTTAGTTGAGCTAAGACTACTCGTGTTTGCCTTGGCAGCTGCTTTTCCTCTGCTGCGATGGATGGGGGGTGGTCTTCAATTATGGTACTCACGCGATATTGCTCTACTGCCTGAACGACTGCGTCCGTGTGAATACCATTCAGACCTGTTTGATAGTCTTCTTGATCTAGGGGTTCACACGCTTGTACCTTTGAATCTCTCTCTAGATCATGAAGATCATTCCTGACGTGCCTGTCCATAAGACTATGGTAGGGATGTTCCCGACGATAACACCCAAGCAACTACTGCATCGACAACATATAATTGTGACGACGGATGGGTAAGATCTTCGTCTCCTCATGGAGATGGTCCACAGGAGTTATGAGGAGACACCATGTTACAGTTCTCAAGGCAGCATTCTGGCAGGTCTGGATATTCTTCCACTGCGTATCACTTACATTCGCGAACCACACTGGCGCCGCATAGCTTACCACTGACCGGCCTATTGCTTTCGACGCTGCATCGACGACATATAATTGTAAGGATGGACGGGTAAGATCTCTCTCTCTCTCTCTAGATCATGAAGATCTTTCCTGACGTGACTGGGCGGGGGAGTCCTGTCCATAAGACTATGGCAGGGATGTTCCCGACGATAGCACCCAAGCAAGTACTGCATCGACAACATATAATTGTGACGATCTTCGTCCCCTCATGAAGATGGTCCACTGTAGTCATGAGGAGACATCCTGTTGCAGTTCTCAGGGCAGCATTTTGGCAGCTCTCGATATTCTTCCACTGCATATCACTAACATTGGCGAACCACACTGGCATAGCCGCACAGCTTACCACTGACCGGCCTATTGTTTTATAAAAAGTCCACAATGTTTCTTTGTCAGCGTCCCAAGTGCTGCCGGCTGCTAGCGACTTTAGGACCTTGTTCCTACTTCTCAGCTTATCGCATAAAGCAGTGGCTTGCGCAGACGACTTGAAAAGGCTGTCGAACGTTACTCCCAGTATCTTGGGGTAGTTGGTGGCGGGAATCAATTCTCCATCGACCATTATGTTCAGTGGGAACTTCATTTCAGCCGCCCATGTGGTGAAAAATGGGGCTGTTGATTTGGTGGCGGATATTTTCATATTCCTCAGATGGAAGAAATTAACAAGATCGGCTATGTAGACGTTTAGCCTCTCACATAGTATATCATCAATAATGGGATCCGACGCCATGATCGTACAATCATCCGCATACATTACGATCTCTATGCTGTCCAGTGGTTGTGGAATATCAGAAAGGTAGAGGTTGAACAGTTCGGTAGATATCACACCTTCGTGGAGATACCCCGTTTCACCCTACGGGGTTTAGACTTCCGGTTTCTGAATTCAACATACGACTGGCGTCCACACATATAGTTGATTATCTATCGTTTCAAACATGGTCGGAGATTTGTCCTTTCTGTATTTTTGAACAGCTTGACATGGTTGACGGTATCGATGGCCTTCGATAGGTCATGTGCCACCATAACTGTTCAGTTGTTCGGCCTGTTCTGGTTGAGTCCTCTGCTAATATGTGTGGAAATGGCGTGTAATGCTGTTGTTGTGCTGTGCATCTTACGGAATCTATGTTGGTGTTGGGCAACTAAAAAACAGCTTCTCAACGATGGGAGGAGTATCACCTCATGTGTCTTTGCTACCGGCGACAGGAGCGAAATCGGCCTGTACGATTCACCCCTGCTGGCATTCTTGCCAGGCTGCAGTAGCGGGACCACCGTGCCTATTTTCCAGGCTTCAGGAACTATGTGGGTGGTTAACGACAAGTTGAAGGCTGATGTTGAGTACTCAACTCCGGGTTCATCCAGATGCTTAAGCATTACCATGGAAATTCCGTCTGGGCCCAACGCTTTCGACGACTTTGCGTTATTAATGACATCTGCAACGCCCTCCATCGTAAATTGTGATGGTTCCTCCTCAGCTCTGAGTGCCCTTATGCAACGTAGCACACTCCTTTTCGCCCTGCCACTCCTGGGGGTGTTCTATGAATTGTCGGTTAAAATAACTCGCGCACCTCTTCGGGTCTGTTACAGTTACGTCGTTAAATTTAACAACCGTCCTGCCATCCTTCCTTCCAGGATTCGAGAGTGACTTAACCGTTGTCCACAATTTACTTGTTGCGTTGGCAATGCTGCATTGCTTCAGGTGCTCTAGGCACTTTTTCCTTTTGTGCTCGCATACTAATCTGTTGACTTCAAGGGTAAGCTCTCGCACCCTTGGGTCTTCAGGAGTAGTACGACGGAGCTCATTAGCCAATACCGTTGCTTCTGCTGGTAAGTTAGGTATTACTTAGGGTATTCGACGAGCAGGTATAAAGCAAGCCGCAGCAGTAGCGATTGTTTTCCGAAAATTCCTCTCAGCTAACCCGTGGATCTGAGCGAATGGGAGCTCATCACGTTCATTAGCCAATACCGTTGCTTCTGCTGGTAAGTTAGGTATTACTTAGAGTATTCGACGAGCAGGTATAAAGCGAACGGCAGCGATGATTTTCTGTAAATTCCTCTCAGCTATCCGTGGATCTGAGGGAATGGGCAGCTCTCTGAAGCGGTGATTGGTAAACTCTCTGAAGCCAGGCCAATCAGCTTGCGCATGGTTCAGGAAAGTACGGCTTTCAGAGGTTATGAAATCTGGTGGTCTCTTGACGGAGACAATGTTCGGAAGATGGTCTGAGCCGAGTGAAATGACGGGTTGCCAGATTACATCATTTATCAGACCCGGTGCCACAATGGTGATGTCAGGCGAGCTGTGACAATCTCCTTTCATACCCGTGGGGGTATCCTCATTAACCATGCAAAATGTTGAGCTATCAATTTGCTCAGCCAGCACTGTACCCCTCAGGTCATTACCTAGGACGGACTGCCACAACTCATGGTGGGCATTGAAATCCCCTGTACCAGGCGGTTATTACCTTCTAACGCGGTGTACAGCTATTCATCGGCGGTATATAAACATTGAGCACCTCTACCTCGGCAGTTCCACACTTGGCTGCTACCCATGTATGGGTCACTAGAGTCTAGCTCAAGCGTGATAGGTCTGTACTGGACAGAATGGTGTAGTAAGAATGCAAGTCCCCCACCTCCGCGTCTGGTACGGTCCTTCCGCACAACGTTGTAACCATAGCAACGCTGCAAGCTACAGTTCTCGGTTAGCTTAGTTTCCTGGATCGCACCGACCATTATTCTCTTTCGACTAATAAATTCGAAAATTTCGAATATCATCACAGTTGAACTGCAAAAACGATGCATTTTCTAGGCGGGGAACAGCAATATGTGATGTTAAATGCTGCGCATTTTGCTGTTGAGGTGACTGCGGAGGTGTCTCGTACTCCGACGATGACGATTCAGATGATGAATCGGACGACGACTCCTGAGACACACTGGGAGACGTGCTAGCGCAGCATGAAGCGACGTAACTCCTTTCGCTGTACTCCTGGATCCTGTTCAGTCCAGAGCAACCTCGAAAATACACCCATTCTCCACATCCATTATATCTCACCGAGATTGATCTATGGTGGATGCGGTTTCTGGAAAAACACTACAGAACCCAGGTCCGGTGTTAGTTTCAATCCCGCCACGGACCAGTAGGGTTCAGAGCAGGCATTCCGTGATATAATGCCGCTCCCAAGACAAAAATGACGTACACATAGTTGTTGAGGTGGTAGCCTCTGGTCGGAGTTCATCTCCGAGTCAATCCGGAACCAGCCGTAGTGGGATTGCTGCTCTTTGTTGTTGTTGCCTTTTTGATTATCTTCGTTAATACTTACTTGGATCCTTTACCGATGTTATTACCAATTTGAAACCATTCGTATCCGTACCCCAATTATCTGTCACATATTTGAGTGTCACAAAATTGGTGCGGGTCAAGATTGAACTGACTGTTTGCTTTGTCTGGCGACAGGATATATCGATCTGCAATGAAAAAATATAGAAAATAAAATTATTAGATATTGGATTGGAACAAATTATTTAAAACAATTTGAAATATTTTTACTGTGAGTCACGGTAAATTAATGATAACTATTTTCTAGTACCCTTAGGCGTATACATTATGACAGTAATTATACGCCACATCGAAAGATATTTTGTCCATACCAACAATTGAAGCATACTTCTAGGAGCCACTGTAAAGTCTCACACATTTGAAAGGAGTAAGGGAACATTTTTCCGAAATATTAGCCAGAAGTATGTGTTCTGGCTAACGGAATGGTAAGAAGCAGATTTTCAATAAACCATCACCACCAGTCGAAGTATGTCAGAATAGGACAGATTTTTTTATTATTATCACTAAACTATATATGAGTGTGTATGGGTGTGTGTGTGTGTGGGCCTTTGTATTTGTTCCTCCTAAGGCACCCAATACCAAATGTAAGTTATCATCCGCAAGACATTGTGGTTTGCTGCAGAACTTCGTCGTCATCTTTATTGGCATTGCTGTGTTTATTGTCACACAGAAAGAGAGAGGGACTCTGTCATTGTTGTCGTCTTCTCCATTCTGTTCCTCCTCATTCGGGTTTGTTCATCCCAACCAATAACAATGGGATTTGTGGTTGTCGTCTTTTTTTCAAGATATTTTTCTTTTTATGAAAAGAGTGGAGGAAGTCAAGAGGAAAAAAAAATCCGCACATAATAGGTATTGAACAAAAATATTTGGGTTAAGAAGTCAATGCGCAACAAATACTCAACCAGGGCAGTGGGATGTAAAGAAGAAGAAGAAGAAAAAAAACTAAGTACCAAAACACAATATATTTTTTTACAACTATTAGGGCCAGATTTGGCACACAAACATAAACACACACACACACATACCAACACATTAACAAAAGATTCAATAATATTAGAATAGAGAGAATTTTTGAAAAAATCCACGCCTTGTGGAGGAGGACCCCTAGAAAAAATTATTGAAAAAATCCACGCCTTGTGGAGGAGGACCCCTAGAAAAAATTATTGAAAAAATCCACGCCTTGTGGAGGACCCCTTAAAGCCTTGAAAAAATTATTTAAAAAATCCACGCCTTGTGGAGGACCCCTTAAAGCCTTGAAAAAATTATTGAAAAAATCCACGCCTTGTGGAGGACCCCTTAAAGCCTTGAAAAAATTATTTAAAAAATCCACGCCTTGTGGAGGACCACTTAAAGCCTTGAAAAAATTATTTAAAAAGTCCACGCCTTGTGGAGGACCCCTTAAAGCCTTGAAAAAATTATTTAAAAAATCCACGCCTTGTGGAGGACCCCTTAAAGCCTTGAAAAATTATTTAAAAAATCCACGCCTTGTGTGGTAGACCCCGAAAAAATTATTTTAAAAATCCACGCCATGTGGAGAACTTCTAAAGCCTCGAAAAAAATATTTAAAAAGTCCATGCCTTGTGTGGTAGACCCCGAAAAAAATTATTTAAAAAATCCACGCCTTGTGTGGTAGACCCCGAAAAAAATTATTTAAAAAATACACGCCTTGTGGAGGAGGATCCTGAGAAAAATTATTTAAAAAATCCACGCCTTTGTGCATATGTTTGCAACAGGCAAAAGGGAACGAGAATATGCATAGAATCACTTTCTAAGTCGATTTATGCATTTGGCACAGCGTATTGAATTAAGCCTAGAATGATGTGTGTTAAGTTTCATGAAAATCGGTTCAGATTTAGATATAGCTCTTATATATATTTTCGTCCGATTTTATGTAAATGGCGCATCAAAGTCCCTATATATCACTCGATTTGCACGAAATTTGGCACAGCGTACTGAATTAAGTCTAGAACGATATGTGTTAAATTTCGTGAAAATCGGTTTAGATTTAGATATAGTTCCGATATCTATATTCGTCCGATTTTAAGAAAATAGTACACCAAAGACCCTATATATTCTTCGATTTGCACGAAATTTTTGCACAGCGTACTAAATTAAGCCTAGAATGATGTGTGTTAAATTTCGTGAAAATCGGTTCAGATTTAGATATAGTTCCGATATCTATATTCGTCCGATTTTATGTAAATTGTGTACTAAAGTCCCTATATATCTTTGGATTTGCACGAAATTTGGCACATCGTACTAAATTGAGTCTAGAATGATGTTACCAGTCATCATCTAGAATGATGTGTGTTAAGTTTCGTGTAAATCGGTTGAGATTTCGATATAGCTCCCATATATATTTTTGTCCGATTTCAGGTAAATGGTGCACCCAAGTCCCAATATATCTTTCGATTTGCACGAAATTTGGCGCAGCGTACTGAATTGAATCTAGAACAATATGTGTTAAATTTCGTGATAATCGGTTCAGGTTTAGATGTAGCTCCGATATCTATATTCGTCCGATTTTAGGTAAATAGTGCATCAAAGTCCCTATATATCTTTCGATTTGCACGAAATTTGGCACAGCTAGAATTATGTGTATTAAGTTTCATGAAAATCGGTTCAGATTTCGATTTATGTAAATGGTGCACCAAAGTCTTTATAAATTATGGAAGTTCTCTTTGGAAAATATTTTCTTTATAATATACCCCATTAAAAATATATTGATAATTAATGTAGCCATGTGTGTCAGACTGTATGTCATTGGCATCGTTCTTTAGTTTTACGGCCAATAAACGGAAAGTTGAATTCTCCATCAAAAAGAAATGGCCAATATTTTTTTTCTTTTCATTTTCTTCAATACCTGTCTGATTTATTTCTCTTCTTTTCTTTTTCTGTACTTTTACACTTACATTCTTCAATGGCTGTCTTTATTGTCAATAATATTTTCTTTTATGTGAAAAGTTATGTTAATATCTTTCTTGTGCACTTTTTAATGCCACTTAAATGTCTTCGAAGTCATATTTCGGGTATTAATTCGAAATAAAGGGGAAGGGGAATAAAGGGGAAGGGGAAAATGCAAGATGGTGAGGTGCAATTAACTTGACATAAAATTTGATTAAAAATGCTTAATGGGGGTCATAGGTCCTCCAACAAATATTTTTAAACAAGTAAGAAAAGCAGTAAAGTCGGACGGGCCGACTATATGATACCCTTCATCACTTGGGGTAAATACAATAGATGCTCACATGTACAATATCCTGAAGAAATTTGCACACAGCACGTCTAGGCTGACTTCAGTACGCTGTGCCCAATTTCGTGCAAATCGGTAGATTTATAGGGACTTTGGTGCACCATTTACCTTAAATCGGAGGAAAATATATATGGGAGCTATATCTAAATCTGAACCGATTTTTACGAAACTTAACACACATCATTCTGGACTCAATTCAGTACGCCATGCCAAATTTCGTGCAAATCGGAAGATATATAGGAACGTTGGGGCACCATTTACCTAAAATCGGACAAAAATATATGTGGGAGCTATATCTTAATCTGAACCGATTTTCACGAAATTTAACACCGTTCTAGGCTTAATTTAGAACACTGTGCCAAATTTTGTGTAAATCGAAAGATATATAGGGTCTTTGGAGCACCATTTACCTTAAGTCGGACGAAAATATATATCGGAGCTATATCAAAATGTGAACCGATTTTCTCGAAACTTAACACACATCCTTCTAGGCTTAATTTAGTACGCTGTGCCAAATTTCGTGCAAATCGAAGCATATTTAGGGACTTTGGTGCACCATTTACCTTAAATCGGACGAAAATATATATGGGATCTATATCGAAATCTGAACCGATTTTTACGAAACTTTGCACACATCATTCTAGACTTAATTTAGTACACTGTGCCAAATTTCGTGCAAATCGAAGCATATTTAGGGATTTTGGTGCACCATGTACCTTAAATCGGACGAAAATATATATGTGAGCTATATCTAAATCTGAATTGATTTTCACGAAATTTAACACATATCGTTCTAGACTTAATTCAGTAGACTGTGCCAAATTTCGTGCAAATCGAAGGATATATAGGGTCTTTGGTGCATTATTTACTTAAAATCGGTCGAAAATATATAGGGGAGCTATATCTAAATCTGAATCGATTTTTCCCAATTTCAATATGGTTCTTCCTTGGACCAAATAAATGATCTGTACCAAATTTCATCTAATTCGAATTATAAATGCGACCAGAACTTTGTTTACAATTTAACATGGGCAGACAGAAGGACGGTCGGACGGACATGCATAAATCGACTCAGAAAATGATTCTATGCATATTCTCCAAAGGAACCATGTGTCTATATCGTTTCCTTTTGCCTGTTACAAACATATGCACAAAGACATAATACCCTGTACCACAGTGTGGTGAAGGGTATAAAAAATCCAGGCCTTGTAGAAGTCCTTGAAAAAATAATTTAAAAAATCTACACTTTGTGGTAGGCCTTGACAAAAATTATTTAAAAAATCCGTGTGGTAGGCTCTTCTAATTACATGACCAGATATCCTTCCCCGTGGGTTGTGTTGTGATGTTCGGCTTATAAGTGTAGCCTATATATCGACGCGAAAAAAGCAAAAACAAGTTTTCGGTCCTCTTCATTCCAAAATTATAACCTGATCATCACCGAAAATTAGAGGCGTTGTCCTTGATCATAACTGGAACCTCTTGGAAATTTTCAAAGCGATCACTACTATATTCCGCCCTCTAGAGTGGTAATGGATTATTAAAAATTATATGAATACGTAAGTACCAGTAAATATTTAAGTGTAACTCCCACATCCGAGTACGTACGGCAATATAATTGGTATCAGTTTAAAGGTCAACCACTCCTCTTGGATATACTACCAACTTTTCGGACCTATGTCCTTCAGGAGTAAATATATACGCCAAAAAATACAAATTTTCGTCATTTTTCACACAAAAGTCGGGGTCCATTTGATCCGTTAAATATTGACCGATTTTTGTCAAAATAGGCATGCTTTTTCTTCGGCCTTATCCACTTCTCCATATAAAATTTCGATGTTCGGGCCATAATCTGGAGCGACCAGAAAAACCAACAAAAGTTAAGTATTTGGTCCATTCATCCCCTAAATATTAACCGATCTTTACCAAAAACAATAGGGGTCTTCATTGGCCAGTCAGAACCCATCCTACATGCAAAATTTCGTGAAAATTGGTCCATATCTGTTGCCTGTATCGTGTTTACATATTATAATGGACATACGGACAGATGAACGGGCGGACAAAAATGTGTAGATCTACTCAGCTAGTCGAAATATGACCGGTATACTTAAAGGTGGGTCTAGGTGGGTCGCGGCGTTACAAACTCTTGGGGCTGCACAAAGCTATAATACCCTGACAACATAGTTGTGTAGGGTATAAAAATCCATGCCATGTGTAGCCCTTGACAAAAATTATCTATAAAAATCCTCGCCTTCTTTCAGCCCTTAGATTTTTTTTTTAACTCTATGCCTTGAATTTTTTTTTGGAATTATTAAATTCTTCCTTCATTTCCCTTCACTCCCTAAAATTTCCTCCGAACTGGGTCACGCAGATAAAATCAGCTTTTGCCAGTTACTTAGCTGGCCATTATGATGATAAAGTCAAGAGGGTCCCCCATCCCATCCCATCCCTTCCCCTCCCATCTCTCTATCTCTCCCTTTCATGAAAACATAAGCCCTACTCTAAAATATCCTTTTTATCAGCAGCTGCAGCAGCAGAATCGGGAACATCATCATCAACGTCCTCTTCATCATCGTTGCTGTTGTTGTTTTTGTTATTATCAAAATTGATCATGATTATTATGCCGTGACATTCTAAACCTCTTGTCCTGGTTATCACAGCCATTACCATGGTTGCCCGGCTGCTTTATCCTCCTGCCGATGCTGCTGCTGATTATTATCAGGCAAATGATTTTGGCGCAAATAGAGCAGTAAACTTTTCCCAGCACACTATCAATGTTTGTATGTGTGCGTGTGTGTCAATATGTATGTCATTATGTTGTACAGTGTGGCAAACACAAATACAATGGCAAATTGCAATGCCTTTGTCTGTCTAGTTGTTTGTGTGCGTATGTGTGTGTGTGTGTGTTTGAAAGAGGATTTGTTTATCTATCTGATTTTCGGTCCATTGGTGTAAACGCTTCTGCTTCTTCTTCCCCGTCGTTCTTTCTGTTTGCTGGTGTGCGTGCGTATGTGTGTGTTGCATGCCAGCATACCAACACACACACACACAAATCGAAATGTAGCCATGGCAACGTTTGCCATGGCACATGTGGTCGGCGGGTTTATGTCGTTGGGATTGTTCACTCGTTTGTTGGTTGGTTGGTTGGTATGTCTGTCTGTTTGTTTGCTTGCAACACACACACACATGCAATTGATTAGATGAAGAGATGAAGCAAATCCCCCACAGGATATTTTCTAAAACCAGTAAAATGTCATATACATGCATGCCACAGCAGCAACAACAACAAAAAACACCCGGCATTGCATATATGTGCATGCGTATGTAGATACACATATACACACGATTGAATGCACACACACATACACATACATGCATATATTTATACAATGAAATGTTTAGAAATAATATCTGCATTGCAAATATTAAACAAAAGGTGGATTGCCAGGACCCAAAAGCAAGCGGGGGAAATGAAGCGAAAATGTTTTTCGAATTAATGCCTAAAATGGGCGCCTAAAATTATGCACCAAAATTTGTACCTCGTTGGCCAAAGAAAATAATTAGACCCTCGAAAAACATTTAAAAAAATCTACGGCTGGTGGTAGACCCTCGAAAAACATCCACGCCTGGTGGTAGACCCTCGAAAAAATTTAAAAAAATCTTCGCCTGGTGGTAGACCCTCGAAAAACATTCACGTCTGGTGGTAGACCCTCGAAAAACATCCACGCCTGGTGGTAGACCCTCGAAAACATCCACGCCTGGTGGTAGACCCTCGAAAAACATCCACGGCTGGTGGTAGACCCTCGAAAACATCCACGCCTGGTGGTAGACCATCGAAAAACATCCACGCCTGGTGGTAGACCCTCGAAAAACATCCACGCCTGGTGGTAGACCCTCGAAAACATCCACGCCTGGTGGTAGACCCTCGAAAAACATCCACGCCTGGTGGTAGACCCTCGAAAAACATCCACGTTTGGTGGTAGACCCTCGAAAAACATCCACGCCTGGTGGTAGACCCTCGAAAAACATCCACACCTGGTGGTAGACCCTCGAAAAACATCCACGCCTGGTGGTAGACCCTCGAAAAACATCCACGCCTGGTGGTAGACCCTCGAAAAACAACCACGCCTGGTGGTAGACCCTCGAAATACATCCACGCCTGGTGGTAGACCCTCGAAAAACATGCACGCCTGGTGGTAGAACCTCGAAAAGACCCTCGAAAACCATCCACACCTAGTGGTAGACCCTCGAAATACATCCACGCCTGGTGGTAGACTCTCGAAAAACATCCACGTTTGGTGGTAGACCCTCGAAAAACATCCACGCCTGGTGGTAGACCCTCGAAAAATATCAACGCCTGCTGGTAGACCCTCGAAAAACAGCTACGCCTGGTGGTAGGCCCTCGAAAAACATACACGCCTGGTGGTAGACCCTCGACAAACAGCCACCCCTGGTGGTAGACCCTCGACAAACAGCCACCCCTGGTGGTAGACCCTCGACAAACAGCCACGCCTGGTGGTAGACCCTCGAAAAACATCCACGCCTGGTGGTAGACCCTCGAAAAACATCCACGCCTTGTGATAGGCTATGAATTTTTTTTTATAAAATCCACGCCTTGTGATAGGCTATGAAATTTTTTTATAAAATCCACGCCTTGTGATAGGCTATGAAATTTTTTTTTATAAAATCCACGCCTTGTGATAGGCTATGAAAAAAATATTTTTAAAAAATCCACGCCTTGTGATAGGCTATGAAAAAATATTTTTAAAAAATCCACGCCTTGTGATAGGCTATGAAAAAAAATATTTTTAAAAAATTCACGCCTTGTGATAGGCTTTGAGAAAAATATTTTTAAAAAATCCACGCCTTCCGATAGTCCATCAAAAAATATTTTTAAAAAATTCACGCCTTGTGATAGGCTATGAAAAAAATATTTTTAAAAAATCTACGCCTTGTGATAGGCTATGAAAAAAATATTTTTAAAAAATCCACGCCTTGTGATAGGCTATGAAAAAAATATTTAAAAAAATCCACGCCTTGTGATAGGCTATGAAAAAAATATTTTAAAAAAATCCACCCCTTGTGATAGGCTATGAAAAAAATATTTTTAAAAAAGACACGCCTTGTGATAGGCTATGAAAAAAATATTTTTAAAAAATCCACGCCTTGTGATAGGCTATGAAAAAATATTTTTAAAAAATCCACGCCTTGTGATAGGCTATGAAAAAAATATTTTTAAAAAATCCACGCCTTGTGATAGGCTATGAAAAAAATATTTTTAAAAAATCCACGCCTTGTGATAGGCTATGAAAAAAATATTTTTAAAAAATCCACGCCTTGTGATATGAAAAAAAATATTTTTAAAAAATCCACGCCTTGTGATATGAAAAAAATGTTTTTAAAAAATCCACGCCTTGTGATATGAAAAAAAATATTTTTAAAAGTCCACGCCTTGTGATAGGCTTTGAGAAAAATATTTTTAAAAAATCCACGCCTTGTGATAGGCTATAAAAAAATATTTAAAAAAATCCACGCCTTGTGATATGCTATAAAAAAATCCAAGCCTTGTGATAGGCTTTAAAAAATCCACGCCTTGTGACTGGCTTTAAAAAATCCACGACTTGTGATAGGCTATGAAAAAAATATTTTTAAAAAATTCACGCCTTGTGATAGGCTGTAAAAAATCCACGCCTTATTATAGGCTTTAAAAAATCCACGCCTTTTGATAGGCTTGGAAAAAATCCACGCCTTGTGACAGGCTTTAAAAAATCCACGCCTTGTGATAGGCTATGAAAATAATATTTTTAAAAATGGACGCCTTGTATAGCTCCTCCAAAAAAAAATTTTTAATCCACGCCTTGAGGTAGGCCTTAGAAAATAATTTAAAAAAATCCAAGCCGGCCTAAAAGTATGCTCCATTATTTTCTGTTAAACCACAGATCTTTTGCTACATAACAAAACCCCCCAGATGACAATACGACTGTCACCATCATCACCAAGCGACAGGATTGCATTAACCGCCAAAACAAAGCTCCATAGCATCAATTTCACTATGAATCTCAATCCGAAAAAAAATATTCGTTTCCTATTTCTATCTCTTTCTAACAACCGGTCTTCAACTTAGTTTTTTCTCTGATTTGTTATTGTTGTA
This sequence comes from Musca vetustissima, assembly GCF_032173495.1. Lineage (NCBI taxonomy): Eukaryota > Metazoa > Arthropoda > Insecta > Diptera > Muscidae > Musca > Musca vetustissima. Next base: position 272,305 of record NW_026880080.1, read on the forward strand.
AATGTTGCATTTGTTGCCATTATTGTTGCTATCCATGTATTAGTGTGTCTATCACACACTTTTTTGAATATTCACACAGGCCTTATATGGCAATGATGATTATGGGCATGAGGAATAGGAAAAAAAAAAACATTTCAGCCTCTAAAAGTATGCTATGGAAAACAGTGTAAAACTGCCTAGCTGTGCTAATGTTCACTTTGGAGAAAACGTTAATAGATAGACTCAGAGTGGTACATATATGCAAATATCAATGGAGTAGCAGATGGTCACACACAGACACATACATATATCAGAGGAGTTGTTTATGTAATTGTGCGTGTGTGTGTTAAGGAAGAACTCCACTCCATTTAAATGAAGAGAAAAAATAAAAATGGCTATATATTCTGACTGTGTATTTGTGGTGCGTATCGATTTTTTTTCTGTCATAGTGAAGTCTAATGACTTCTAGATATATACATATGTGAATGTATGTATGTATGTTATGTACATATGTATTTGTATTGCAATTGTTAATAAATCACAAATGGAAATGGGTATGAGAGATGCCCAGGTTCAGGCACAAGGCGTGGAGTTTTCAAATAATTTTTTCAAAGGAATGGGTTTTTTTATTTGGCCCAAGGACGAACCCTATTGAAATTGGGAAAAATCGGTCCAGATTTAGATATAGCTCTCATATATATTTTCATCCGATTTTATGTAAATAGTGCACCAAAGTCCCTATAAAACCTTCGATTTGCACGATATTTGGCATAGCGTTCTGAATTAGCCTAGAATGATGATGTGGTAAGTTTCAAGAAAATCGGTTCAGATTTGATATAGCTCCCATATATATTTTCGTCCGATTTTATGTAAATGGTGCACCAAAGTCCCTATATATCTCGATTTGCACGAAATTTGGCACAGCGTACTGAATTGTAGAAAAATGTGTGTTAAATTTCGTGAAAATCGGTTCAGATTTCGATATAGCTCCCATATATAATTTCGTTCGATTTTATGTAAATAGTGCATCAACGACCCTATATATGCTTCGATTTGCATGAAATTGGGCATAGTGTACTGAATTAAGTCTAGATGATGTGTGGTAAGGTTCTGAAATATCCGTTCAGATTTCGATATAGCTCCTATATATATTTGCGTTCGATTTTATGTAAATGGCACCAAAGTCCCTATATATCTTTCGATTTGCACGAAATTTGGCATAGCGTACTGAATTAAGTCTAGAATGATGTGTGTTAAGTTTCGTGAAAATCGGTTCAGATTTTGATATAGCTCCCATATATATTTTCGTCCGATTTTAGGTTAATAGTGCACCAAAGTTCATATATCCCTCGATTTGCACGAAATTTGGCATAGTGTACTGAATTAAGTCTAGAACGATGTGTGTTAAATTTCGTGAAAATCGGTTCAGATTTCGATATAGCTCCCATATATAATTTCGTTCGATTTTATGTAACTGGGGCACCAACGTCCCTATATATCCTTCGATTTGCACAAAATTTGGCACAACGTACTGAATTAAGTCTAGAATGATGACTGGTAAATTTCGTGAAAATCGGTTCAGATTTCGATATAGCTCCCATATATATTTTCATCCGATTTTAGATTAATAATGCACCTTAGATCCAAAGTTAGTCCGTCTGATGCGATTCATCTGTTGAATATACCCAAAGTGGTGAAGTTTATCATATAGTCGGGTCCCGTCCGACGTTACTACTTTTCTTACCGGTTTAAAAATCTATTTGTGAAGGCCTTGGACAAGACGTGGATTTTTTAATAATATTCTGAAAGAATTTTGTGTGATCTCTCCCATATCCTTTAATCTGCATTTGTCCTATTGAACCTGCATTAGTTTGCGGTATGTTATGTTGTTGTTGCTGCTTCGATTGTGGTCCGCTCTATTTATCCACATTTATGTGGTTGCATAATCCCACATGTACACATACATCTACACACAGGCACACATACACACATGTGTGTGTGTGTGTTTGCCTCTTTATTTTCAAACAAATGCTGCTACGCGACATATAAACATATTGAAGAATGTGTGGAGATGTATGCCTTTTTATGTTTATGTGCGTGTGTGTGTGAGTCACTCACACACACACTCTCCCCGCATGTGGTTGTCATTTATGTGTAAAGAAGTTGAAATAGAAAAAAAACATATATTTGAAATACTCTTCTACATCGCGCATAAAAAGCAATTTAACATTTGTATGTCAACGTCAGTGATGTTGTTGTTGTTTTTGTTTTTCCATACGCCATGAATGTCATATTGTCGAGAGCGCGAACAGTTTTTAGAGAATCTGTAATTTTCAAGGGGAGAGGAGGGGGATAGATGTGGATATGCCACAAGAAATGCTACTGTGTCACCAAGAATTCAACGAAGTTCCTAAAATCAAGGGGGGGAAATAAGGGGAGAAATCTAGAAGGTATGATGGTGGGTTCCGCGGGGTACATGTTATCCGGGATCCGGGTATATCTATGTCACGGTATTGCCTGCAATTCCGTTAGCATAACAAAAATAACAACAAAAAGAGAAGTAAAGAAAATCTAACTAGTTTTCCCCTGCTTTGACACATGTATGTGGTTGACTAACTAACTCATGTGTTAGTTACACTTCTGTTTGTATGAGAGTGTGTGTGTGTGTTTGTGAGTGTGTGCATGTGTTAGTGTGCAAGTGTCATAGTTAATGGCAAACAAAGTAATTAATTACATGCTTAGAGAGATCTTGTTCCGTTTGTGCAGACTCTTTTCTACTTTTTTGGCTTGTGTTGCACAACACAATTTTCAAATGGTGTGTGAATCTGCCTCGCTGTGTGTGTGTGTGTGCGTGTGTGAGAGAGTGTGTGTGTTGGTGTCTGTAACAGTCGCTTCTCACCACATTTGTCATGTTACGCGTAGTTTTCTTTCTAACCAATTTGCATTTTTTTGTCTTTAGAAGGTATCTCTCCCCTCTTCTTTGTATGGGTTCCCAGACACAACCACGACGAAGTTGGTTTCCGCACCGCATCTTGTATCAGGGTATTGAGATGGAAAACTTGTTTGTTGCCAGTCAATATAATTAAGTAGTTTTATTACAAAATGGTTTTACAAAGTCGTTTTTTTTTGGAGGGGGAGAAGAAGGGGAATTTCTAAGATGACAGATGATTTATTTGTCTAAGGCCTTCTATAAGGCGTGGATTTTTTTAAATTTTTTTTCTAAGGCCTTACTGAAGGCGTGGATTTTTATACCCTTCACCACACTGTGGTACAGGGTATTATGTCTTTGTGCATATGTTTGTAACAGGCAAAAGGAAACGAGATAGGCAAATGGTTCCTTTGGAGAATATGCATAGAAACACTTTCTGAGGCGATTTATGCATGTCCGCCACTCCATCGGTCCGTCTGTCCATGTTAAATTGTAAACAAAGTACAGGTCGAATTTTTGATTCGAATTGGATGAAATTTAGCACAGCTCATTTATTTGGCCCAAGGACGAACCCTATTGAGTTTCGTGAAAATCGGTTCAGATTTAGATATAGCTCCCATATATATTTTCGTCCGATTTAAGGTAAATGATGTACCAAAGTCCCATAATATCTTTCGATTTGCACGAAATTTGGCATAGCGTACTGAAGTCAGCGTAGATTGATGTGTGCAAAGTTTCGTGGAAATCGGTTCAGATTTAGATATAGCTCCCATATATATTTTCATCCGATTTAATGAGAATGGGGCACCAAAGACCCTATATATCTTTCGATTTGCACGAAATTTCGCTCAGTGTACTGAATTATGTCTAGAATAATGTGTGCGAAGTTTCGTGGAAATCGGTTCAGATTTAGATATAGCTCCCATATATATTTTCATCCGATTTAATGAGAATGGGGCACCAAAGACCCTATATATCTTTCGATTTGCACGAAATTTGGCATAGCGTACTGAATTAGTTCCAGAATAATGTGTGGCAATTTTCGAGAAAATCGGTTCAGATTTAGATATAGCTCCCATGTATATTTTCGTCCGATTTAATGTAAATGGTGTACCAAAGTCCCCATATATCTTTCGATTTACACGAAATTTCGTTCAGTGTACTGAATTATGTCTAGAATAATGTGTACGAAGTTTCGTGGAAATCGGTTCAGATTTAGATATAGCTCCCATATATATTTTCATCCGATTTAATGAGAATGGGGCACCAAAGACCCTATATATCTTTCGATTTGCACGAAATTTGGCACAGCGTACTAAATTAAGCCTAGAAGGATGTGTGTTAAGTTTGGAGAAAATCGGTTCAGATTTTGATATAGGTCCCATATATATTTTCGTCCGATTTAAGGTAAATGGTGCACCAAAGTCCCTATAAATCTTCCGATTGGCACGAAATTTGTCACAGCGTACTGAAGTCAGCCTAGACTGATGTGTGCAAATTTCTTCAGGATATTGTACATATGGGCATCTATTGTATTTACCCCAAGTGGTGAAGGGTATCAAATACTCGGCCCCATCTGACTTTACTACTTTCCTTATTGGTTAAACAATTTTTTTTTTTGGGTCGTCATACAAGGAGTAATTTTTTATACCCTTCATAACTTTGTTGTCAGGGTATTCTAGTTTTGTTCAGCCCCAAAAGTTTGTAAATCCGCGAAATATTGGTCCTAGACCCACCTTTAAGTATACCGATCGTCATATCTCGACTAGCTGACTCGATCTAGACATGTGTGTCCGTCGGTCCGTCTGTCTATAATAAATTGTAAACACGATACAGGCCACAGTTATGGAACAATCTTCACGAAATTTTGAAATGGACCAAAAACTTTATTTTTATCTGATTTTTTTTTGGTCGCTCTAGAGGCCACACTTATGAACCAAACATCGCGAATTTTTTACTTGGAGAAGGGAATTGGGCCAAAGAATAAGCACGCCTGTTTTGATGAAGATCGGCCAATATTTAGCGGGTCAAATGGACCCTGACTTTTGTGTGAAAAAAGAACAAAATTTGTATTCTATGGCCGATATATTTGCCCCTGAAGGACATAGACCCGAGAAGTTGACAATATATCCAAGAGGATTGGTTGAACTTTAACTTGATACCAATTATATGGTCGTATGTACTCGGATGTGGGAGTTACACCTACATATTTACAGGTGCTTACTGAGATATAATTTAGTAATCCATTACCACACTAGAGGCCGGAAATATAGCTCTGATCGCTTTGACATTTTCCATTAGGTTCCAGTTATGGTCAAGGACAACGCCTATAATTTTCGGTGATGATCAGCTAATAATTTTGGGAAGAAGTGGACCGAAAACCTAATTTTTTTCGAGTCGATTTCTAGCCCACAGTTATGAGCCGAACATCACAACACAACCCACAGTGAAAGGAATATGGACAAGTAATGAGAGGGACTGTTCTGAATGCAAGTAATATTCGGAAAATATGTCAGTGTAAGGAAGAGGTGCTGTAGACCTCTAATCGGGCAAGAGGGTGCAACTATCAGGAAATATTACCCGCAGAAAGATAGAGTTCTGTGGTATTTGTGTAGGGTATCGTATGGTCGGCCCCGTCCGACTATACTGCTCTGCTCGCTGGTTTAAAAATATGTTTCTAAGGCCTTAGAGAAGGAGTAGATTTTTTTTGGAAAAAAAATATAAAATTTTTAAAAATATATTTTCCCTGGCCTAGTTTTAGGCGTCGATTTTTAAATTTTTTCCTAAGGATACCTTAAAATATGGTCTCCATTCCCATACGTAAAATATTAATATCATTTAATGTCACGGTGTCTGTCTTTTCTTTCTTCTTCTTCTTCTTAATTTTTATTATATTCCTTGCCATGCATATGTCCACATATTGGTGTACTGGTGCCATGTCACATATGGAAATACTAATCGTCTCTGACAATGACATTAACATTTCTTCCCTCTCTCGGTATTAGTTATACACTTGCTGTTTTTTTTTGTCATATGGTGTTAGAAGTTGACATTTCTTTAAAAATTTCCTCAGCCAACCGAATGAAGCAAACACACAAAAAAAATGTCGAAGAAGCATATGTGTTTCGATGCGGGGTTTTAATTTGAAATTGAAAATACGTGATACCGCAATATGCAAAATATCTTTCCAACTAAGTGGCGTACGCTCAACATAACATTCTTTAAAATCTTATTGGGATGAACGGTGAATGCAGAAGACAAAAAGATGTGCTCGGAATTTTCAAGTAGAAATGATCGGCAGAGGTATAGATAGATAGAAGAATACCTGCAGCTGTGCTATAGGAGGAAGAATACCTCTAGCTTTCCTATAGGAAGAAAAATACCCCCAGCTCTTTCGAATGAAGAAGAATACCTGCAGCTCTTTCGCAGGAAGAAGAATACCTGTAGCTCTTCCAGAGGAAGAAGAATACCCGCAGTTCTTCCAGAGGAAGAAGAATAGTCCCAGCTCTTATAAGGTAGTAGATTATATGCAGTTCTTTCGATTGAAGAAGAATACCTGCAGCTCTTTCAAATGAAGAAGAATACCTACAGCAATTCCATAGGAAGAAGAATAATAGCAGCTATTCCAAAAGAAGAAGAATACCTGCAGCTCTTCCACAAGAAGAAGAATGCCTGAAGCTCTGTTTTAGGAGCAAGAATACCTTCAGCTCTTTCAAAGGAAGCAGAATATCTGCAGCTCTTTCGAATGAAAAAGAAGACCTACAGCTCTTTCGCAGGAAGAAGAATACCTACAATTCTCCGCTATGAAGAAGAAGAAGACCTCCAGCTCTCCTATAGGAAGCAAAATACCTCTAGCATTCCTATTGGAAGAGAATTGCATGCAGCTCTCCTATAGGAAGCAAGGATACCTTCAGGTCTTCCATAGATAGTCTACAGGAATTCTATTTACAAACGATGAAGTATGTGGGCGTATGATTACCGACAATACTTATACGCCCCGATTAAAAATATATTAAAACTAACATTTGAAAAGTTCACGCCCTGTTTAGGGGTTTAAAAAAATATTTTTTAAATAAAAATCCTCGCCTTATGGTAGGCCTCAGAAAAATACATAGAAACTTTGGTGAATCATTTACCTTAAATCGGTCGAACATATATATATGGGAGCTATATCTAAATCTGAACCGATTTTCGCGAAATTTAATACACATCATTCCAGACTCAATTCAGTAAGCTATGCCAAATTTCGTTCAAATCGGATGATATATAGAAACTTTGATACACCATTTAATTCAAATCGGGCGAAGATCTATATGGGAGCTATATCTAAAGCGGAACCGATTTTATAGAAATTTTGCACACATCATTCTAGACTCAAGTCCGTACGCTATGCCAAATTTGGTGGAAATTGAAGGATTATAGGGACTTTGGTACACCATTTACATTAAATCGGTCGAAAATATATATGGTAGCTATATCTAAATCTGAACCGATTTCCATGAAACTTAACACACATCATTCTTGTCTCAATTCAATACGCTATGCCAGTTTTTGTGCAAATCGAAAGATATATAGAGATTTTGGTACACTATTTACATTAAATCGAACGAAAAAATATATGGGAGCTATATCTAAATCTGAACCGATTTCCACGAAACTTAACACACATCATTCTAGGCTCAAGTCAGTACGCTGTGTCAAATTTCGTGCAAATCGGATGATATATAGAGACCAAATTTCGTGGAAATCGAAAGTTATATAAGGACATTGGTGAACCATTTACATTAAATCGGTCGAACATATATATGGGAGCTATATCTAAATCTGAACCGATTTTCACGAAACTTAACACACATCATTCTGCACTCAAGTCAGTACACTATACCAAGTTTCGTGCACATCGAAAGATATATAGGGTGTTTGGTGCACCATTTACATTAAATCGGTCGAACATATATATGGGAGCTATATCTAAATCTGAATCGATTTTAAAGAAATTTTGCACATATCATTCTAGACTCACGACAGTACGCTATGCCAAATTTCGTGCAAATCGGATGATATATAGAGACCATTTACATTAAATCGGTCGAAAATATATATGAGAGCTATATCTAAATCTGAATCGATTTTAAAGAAATTTTGCACATATCATTCTAGACTCAAGTCAGTACGCTATGGCAAATTTCGTGCAAATCGGATGATATATAGGGACTTTGGTGAACCATTTACATTAAATCGGTCGAACATATATATGGGAGCTATATCTAAATCTGAACCGATTTTCAAGAAATTTTACACACATCATTCTATACTCAAGTCAGTACGCTATGCCAAATTTCGTGCAAATCGGATGATATATACAGACTTTGGTATACCATTTACCTTAAATCGGATCGGAAAATATATATGGGAGCTATATCTAAATCTGAACTGATTTTCACGAAATTTAGCACACATCATTCTTGTCTCAATTCAGTACGCTATGCCAAATTTCCTGCAAATCGAAAGATATATAGAGCCTTTGGTGCATCATTTACCTTAAATCGGACGAAAATATATATGAGAGCTATATCTAAATCTGAACCGATTTTCAGGAAACTTAACACACCACATTCTAAGCCTAATTCAGTACGCTGTGCCAAATTTCGTGCAAATCGAAAGATATATAGGAACTTTGATGCACCAATTACATAAAATCGGATCGGAAAATATATATGGGAACTGTATCTAAATCTGAAACGATTATCAAGAAATTTTGCACACACCATTCTAGACTTAATTCAGTACGCTATGCAAAATTTTGTGCAAATCGAAAGATATATAGGGACTTTGGTGAACCAGTTACATTAAATCGGTCGAACATATATATGGGAGCTATATCTAAATCTGAATCGATTTTAAAGAAATTTTGCACATATCATTCTAGACTCACGACAGTACGCTATGCCAAATTTCGTGCAAATCGGATGATATATAGAGACCATTTACATTAAATCGGTCGAAAATATATATGAGAGCTATATCTAAATCTGAACCGATTTTCAGGAGACTTAACACACATCATTCTAAGCCTAATTCAGTACGCTGTGCCAAATTTCGTGCAAATCGAAAGATATATAGGAACTTTGATGCACCAATTACATAAAATCGGATCGGAAAATATATATATGGGAACTGTATCTAAATCTGAAACGATTTTCAAGAAATTTTGCACACACCATTCTAGACTTAATTCAGTACCCTATGCCAAATTCCGTCCAAATCGAAAGATATATAGGGACTTTTGTGAACCATTTACTTTAAATCGGACGAAAATATATATGGGAGCTATATCTAAAACTGAACCGATTTTCACGAAACTTAACACACATCATTCTAGACTCAATTCAGTAGGCTATGCCAAATTTTGTGCAAATCGGATGATATATAAAGACTTTGGTATACCATTTACATTAAATCGGTCGAACATATATATGGGAGCTATATCTAAATCTGAACCGATTTCCAAGAAATTTAACACACATCACTCTAGACTTAATTTAGTCCGATATGCCAAATTTCGTGCAAATCGGATGATATAGAGAGACTTTGGTACACCATTTACATTAAATCGGTCGAACATATATATGGGAGCTATATCTAAATCTGAACCGATTTCCAAGAAATTTTACACACATCACTCTAGAATTAATTTAGTCCGATATGCCAAATTTCGTGCAAATCGGATGATATAGAGAGACTTTGGTACACCATTTACATTAAATCGGGCGAAAATATATATCTATATATATATATATCTAAATCTGAACCGATTTTTCAATAGAGTCGTCGTCCTTGGGCCAAATAGACGATCTGTGCCAATTTTCATCCAATTCGGATCATAAATGCGACCTGCATGTACAGACGGACATGCATAAATCGACTCAGAAAGTGATTCTATGCATACCTATTCTCAAAAGGAACCATGTGTCTATCTCGTTTCCTTTTGCCTATTACAAATATATGTGCACAAAGACATAATGCCCTGTTCCACAGTGTGGTGAAGGGTATAAAAAATCGACAACTTGTAAGAGCCTCTAAAAATATTAGTAAGAATTGTATGTCCCATCGAAGACCTCGTGGCGTATGATTAATGGCACTACTTATACGCCCTTTAAAACTTTAACAAAACTATTGTTTTCCTACCTATGCGTAAGCCCCCTTTTATTGTACACGTTTATGTGTTAGTGTGTAAGGCCCCGAAACCCTTCAAACACAGATTTGATAGATGTCGTTTTGTGCCCTGCAGCTCTATTTTGTTCCTGTTGAACAGTAATGCTTTGTTGTTGTTGGTTTTGCTTTTGGAGTTTTTTTTTCGGGGGTATTGTTGTTGCTGTTGTTTTTTCTTTTGTTTTCTCTTGTCATTCAATGCAAAACAAAACTCGATGTAGCCACACACTTTAACAAAGCCTTTTACCTACCACTTGCAACTCTCCTCCATACCCCTTCTCTTCTACCTCTCCTACCCCAGCTTTTGTTATTGTTGTTGGCTAATCACAGTTACACTTTCTTTCAAAGCCTTTAAACTCTTTTTCTCTCTCTCTCTCTCTCGCTTCCCGACACAAACCGCCACACACACACACACCTCTACATATGTACACAGAAGTTTTGTGTGTTCTACAACAACGGTTTAGTTTCGAATGGCAGATATTTTGCTTTGGTTTTCAAACTCTGCTTTTTGCCTCCCTCCGTCTGCCCTCCGTTCCGCCTCCCTCCTAAACCCTTTGGCCAAGCCGTTATACGCTTTGTTTTCCTGTTTTACGTTGCAATTGATGCGGTTGTTCAAAGTTAGTTGAGTGTACAATCGTTGTTGTTGTTGTTGTTGTTGTCGTTGTTCTCCTTGCTTTGTTTGTTGTGCGGATTTTTTTTTTTTGGAAAAGGGCTTTGGGTAAAATTTTAGTGTAACCAGAAATTTGCGGAAATTTCTGTTGAGGCTTTAAGTAATGGAGTGAAGTGCATTTTTGAAAATGACAAGAGAGAGAGATTTCGAAGTTTTTATTCAAAGGCTGTGACAAAGATTGGAAAAAAATATTTTTCTTTCGAAAAACTGAATTTTGAAAAAAAATTTTAGAAAGCAAAACACAAAAATATTTTTTTTGGAGGCCATATAGAAGTCGTCGGGGTGGCGTAGAGGGTAATAGATACCATGCAACGGCTCTGATTGGCTTTAACATGGCGAAGTACAGGCTTTTCTTGGTCCCTATTTTCAACACCCGATGGAATAGTGAACTATAAAAAAATGGGTTGAGGCGTCGGGTTAGTTACCCACTCTCGGAATACCCAACCTACTATGAAAAAGCAAAGAAAAATAAAACCAAACCCCCCTAACGTTTACGACCCCCCCCCCCCAAAATATGGAGCCACGCGCCTATTAAAACTGAACTGTGGCTCTTCCAGTCGTCCACCAAACCACTCCAACAAATCCACATTAGTTTCGATGCTCAATTCATTTAGACTTCTTTCAAATATCTCGATTTTAAACCATACAAAGTTTAAAAGTCTTCTCACCTCTTCGGTCGGTGCCGAGTTTCTATAGATTCGTCCTCGAGAGAATATGGGCCCTTTTGCTCAGAATTGAGGCCCCCTCGACGTTTTGGCTCGCCGCCGTCACCGCCATTTTCCTCACCGCAGTCTCCCTTTGACTCGGCATTCTGAAGGTTTGCAATGTACTGCCTCGTACTTCCACTGCATCTCCTTCTTCTTTTTCTCTGCTACGGAAATGATGTCCCGCCTTCTTCCTTGCCGCAGTCTCCTTTTGACTCTGCATTTTATTTTTCCAAATTTTTTTTGTGGATTTTTCACCAAGCTGACAGAATTTCCTTGACCGTTAAGGTAAATTCTTCAGCATATCTTTCTTTACGATCGGTCACTGATCCGACTCGAAGGACCAAAGGTCCGAAGGCGTGGACTTTTTATACCCTTCACCACACTGTGGTACAGGGTATTATGTATTTGTGCATATGTTTGTAACAGGCAAAAGGAAACGAGATAAACCCATAGTTCCTTTTGAGAATATGCATAGAATCACTTTCTGAGTCGATTTATGCATGTCCGTCCGTCTGTTGGTGTTAAATTGTAAACAAAGTACAGGTCGCATTTATGATCCGAATTGGATGAAATTTGGCATAGGTCACTTATTCGGCCTAAGGACGAACCCTATTGAAATTGGGAAAAATCGGTTCAGATTTAGATATAGCTCCCATATATATATTTAACCGATTTAATGTAAACGGTCCCTATATATCTTTCGATTTGCACGAAATTTGGTACAGCCTAATCATTTAGGTCTAGAATGATGTCTGCCAAGTTTCATGAAAATCGGTCCAGATTTAGATATAGCTCCCATATATAGTTTCGTCCGATTTCATGTTAATGGTGCACCAAAGTCCACATATATCTTTCGATTTGCACGAAATTTGGTACAGACTAATCATTTAGGTCTAGAATGATGTCTGCCAAGTTTCGTGAAAATCGGTCCAGATTTAGATATAGCTCCCATATATAGTTTCGTCCGATTTCAGGTAAATGGTGCTCCAAAGTCCCTATATATCTTTCGATTTGCACGAAATTTGGCATAACGTACTGAATTGAGCCTAGAGTGATTTCTGCCAAGTTTTGAGAAAATCGGTTCAGATTTAGATATAGATACCATATATATTTTCGTCCGATTTTATGTAATTGGTGCACCAAAGTCCCTATATATCTTTAGATTTGCACGAAATTTGGCATAACGTACTGAATTGAGCCTAGAATTATGTCTGCCAAGTTTCGTGAAAATCGGTTCAGATTTAGATATAGCTCCCATATATAGTTTCGTCCGATTTTATGTAAATGGTGCCCCAAAGTCCCTATATATCTTTCGATTTGCACGAAATTTGGCATAACGTACTGAATTGAGCCTAGAGTGATTTCTGCCAAGTTTTGAGAAAATCGGTTCAGATTTAGATATACCTCCCATATATAGTTTCGTCCGATTTTATGTAATTGGTGCACCAAAGTCCCTATATATCTTTCGATTTGCACGAATTTTGGTATAGGGTACTGAATTAAGTCTAGAATGATGGTGCTAAGCTTCGTTAAAAGGTCCATAGCTAGGCCGATTGACACAACGTACTGAAGTAATATTAATTAGTCTTTGGCAAGTTTTCCTGAAATCGGTTCAGATATAGATATATAACAAAAACGCGACGTCTGTTAGGATACATATGTAGAATATATCCAAAGTGGTGAAGGGTATCATATAGACGGTCCTGTCAGATTTTTCTACTTTTCTGATTTAAGAATATTTTTCTAAGGCCCTATAGAAGGCGTGGACTTTTTAAAAATATTTTTTGAAGTGGGTTTTTAAATTTTTTTTTAATAGAAATATTTTGTTCTCTGAACTTTAATCTCATTTTCTTCCCCCAGTTTCTATCGAGGAAAAAGTCTTAAAAGCACCTAGCTTTCCCTTTTCTGTTGTAGTTGTTGTTGTTTGCATCTATTGAGTCTTTTGTCAAACGAAATTCTTTAGTTTTATTAAAAGAAAATAACTGTTCGGAGAAAAAAAAACTGAGTGGTTGCTTAGTTGCTAAGCTCTGTCACTGTGGTGAAGAAAAAAATCATGTTTTTTCATGAATCGCAAAATACGACAACATGCCTTGTGGTACTACTTTTCCTTCAATGATGTTTTTTCGTTTCCATTCATCGGGAGAACAAAAAAAAAATCGGATTTTTTTCTTTGCAGAACAGAATTCTTTAGTAGCTGCTGCGTATTTTCTTTCGAGTATTTTGTTTTTGTGTCGCACAACAAAAAATATTTGTGGCAATAGCTGCTTAACATTTGTTGCTCTTGGCTTTATTTATTTATAAGCTCTACTGCCACCACCACCACCAACATCAGCACCAACACAACCAGCCAACCAACCAACCAACCCACACCACCACAACTACAACGATGTCGACTCTACTGGATGTTATTGTTTATATGCTGAATATTGTGTTCGGATTTTTATTTTTTCCACGCAAAAAACAACAACACAACAACAAAGTGTTGTCGTTGTTGTTGTTAGTTTTTGGCTTGACTTTTTTTTATTCAACAGTTCCCAGGCTTTAATCCGCTCAACAAAAAGAATTTTCTGTTTTGTCGCTACCGAAAAAAAACCCTCTTCATGTTGAAAAATACCACTTTGAATAGAGGATGAGGAGCGGAGGACGAAGAGGGGGAGGGTGTGAATATTTACAAGAAATTCTTCATTCTTTGTGGTTGAGAACAAAAGACAATATTTTATGTTCAGGGGTGGAGGAGGAGGACGAGGGAAGTGACTTGGATGTTTGAGAGATTAGAGGTTTTCCAAAAAGCAAGCTAATTTTCAAATATTAAAAATGACATCATTTAAAATTCCGAACATTTTGGCTAGAGGTTTTGTATAATGGGCGCTTAACAAATTATATGAAGGGTTTTATTCAATTCAAATATGGAATTAGGAAGTTGTCAAATTGGGAAAGGGGGAAAAAAATATTTGTCTACTGGGGGCGTATAAGTGTTGACAATAGTCATACGCTCCCAAACACAAAAGTGGAACGTTCGGTTTATGGATTAGCCCTGCCTTCTAAAGGCATTAGAAACTTATTTTTAAACCAGTAAGGAAAGTAGTAAAGTCAGACTGGGCCGACTATATGATACCCTTCATCACTTTGGGTATATCGAACAGATGAATCCTAACAGACGTCGGGTTTTTTGTTATATATTTGTTATATATCTGAACCGAAACTTGCCAAAGACTTATTTTTATTACTTCAATACGTTGTGTCAATCGGCCTAGCTATGGATCTTTTCACGAAGCTTAGCACACATCATTCTAGACTTAATTCACTACCCTATACCAAAATTCGAATCTAAATCGAAAGATATATAGGGACTTTGGTGCACCAATTACGTAAAATCGGACGAAAATATGTATGGGAGGTATATCTAAATCTGAACCGATTTTCATGAAACTTAGTACACATCATTCTAGACTTAATTCAGTACGCTATGCCATACTTCGTGCAAATCGAATGATTTTCAGAGACTTTGGTGCACCAATTACCTAAAATCGGACGAAAATATATACGGGAGGTATATCTAAATCTGAACCGATTTTCACGAAACTTTGCACACACCATTCTAGACCTAATTCATTACGCTGTGCCAAATTTCGTTCAAATCGAAAGATATTTAGGGACTTTGGTACACCAGTTACCTAAAATCGGACGAAAATATATATGGGAGCTATATCTAAATCTGAACCGATTTTCACGAAACTTAACACACATCATTCTACACCTAATCCAGTAGGCTATACCAAATTTCGTGCAAATCGGAAGATATATACACCACTTACCTTAAATCGGATGAAAATATATATGGGAGCATTATCTAAATCTGAACCGATTTTCACGAAACTTTGCACACATCATTCTATACCTAATTCATTACGCTGTGCCAAATTTCGTGCAAATCGAAAGGTATATAGGGACTTTGGTGCACCATTTACATTAAATCGGACGAAGATATATATGAGAGCTATATATAAATCTGAACCGATTTTCACGAAACTTAGCACACATCATTCTTGACCTAATTCAGTATCTTCTGCCAAATTTCGTGTAAATCGAAAGATATATAGGGACTTTGGTACACCATTTACCTTTAATCGGATGAAAATATATATGGGAGCCATATCTAAATCTGAACCGATTTTTACGAAACTTAGCACACATCATTTTAGACCTAATTCATTACGCTTTGCCAAAAATCGTGCAAATCAAAAGATTTCCAGGGACTATTTACCTAAAATCGGATGAAACTATATATGGGAGCTATATCTAAATCTGAACCGATTTTCAGAAAACTTAACACACGTCATTCTAGGCCTAATTCATTGCGCTGTGCCAAATTTCGTTCAAATCGAAAGATATTTAGTGACTTTGGTGCACGATTTACTAAAAATCGGATGAAACTATATATGGCAGCTATATCTAAATATGAACCGATTTCAACCAAACTTGGTATACACCAATCTAGACCTAATTCAATACTCTGTGCAAAATTTTGTCTCAATCGGACCAGTGTTGGGAGTTTGGTGCACCATTTACGTAAAATCGGACGAAAATATATATGGGAGCTATATCCAAATCTGAACCGATTTTCTCGAAACTTAGCAAACATCATTCTAGACTTAAGTCTGTACGTTGTGCCAAATTTCGTGAAAATCGAAAAATATTTAGGGACTTTGGTGTACCATTTACCTAAAATCGGATGTAACTATATATGGCAGCTATATCTAAATCTGAACCGATATTCACGAAACTTAACACACATCGTTCCAGACTCAATTCAGTACGTAATGCCAAATTTCGTGCAAATCGAAAAATATATATAGGGACTTTGGTGCACCATTTACCTTAAATCGGACGAAAATATATATGGGAGCTATAACTAAATCTGTACCGATTTTCTCGAAACTTAGCAAACATCATTCTAGGCTTAAGTCTGTACGTTGTGCCAAATTTCGTGCAAATCGAAAGATATATGGGGACTTTGGTGCCCAATTTACCTAAAATCGGACGAAATTATATATGGGAGCTATATCGAAATCTGAACCGATTTTCACGAAACTTAACACACATAATTCTAGACTTAATTCAGTACGCTATGCCAAATTTCGTGCAAATCGAAAGATATTTAGGGACTTTGGTACACCATTTCCCTTAAATCGGATGAAAATATATATGGGAGCTATATCTAAATCTGAACCGATTTTCTCCAATTTCAATAGGGTTCGTCATTGGGCCAAATAAGTGACATGTACCAAATTTCATTCAAATCGGATCATAAATGCGACTTGTACTTTGATCAAAAAAATACATGGACGGATGGACAGACGGACGGACGGATGGACAGACGGACTCGACTCAGACAGTGATTCTATGCATAATCTCAAAAGGAACCATGGGTCTATCTCGTCTCCTTTTGCCTGTTACAAACATATCCACAAAGACATAATACCCTGTACCACAGTGTGGTGAAGGGTATAAAAAGGGGGTTATATGGGGACTACCCCAAAAAAGGGGCGAATATTAATAATTTTTGGTAGGGAGATTTGTTACCATATACGATTACAAAATACCAAATTGCAACAAATTCGGTTAAAAAACGCGCTCAAGAACCCCAAAATACCGAATATTGGGGGTACCCTTAAATGGGGGCTATCCGAAAAAATTCACCTATATTCATAATTTGTTGTGGGGACATTTGGTACCTATTAAGAACTCAAAATACTAAATTACAGCTAATTCGGCGGAAAAAATACGATCAAAACCACCAAAATACAGAAAATTAGGAGGTACCGTTATATCGGGACTACCACAAAAAGTGGACCTAAATTAATAACTTTTTTTGTGGAGACATTTAGTACCCTATAAGAACCCAATGTAGCAAATTTCAGCGAATTCCGTTGAAAAACGCGCTCAAGAACCCCAAAATACCGAAAATTGAGTGGTACCGTTATATGGGGGGGTACCAGAAAAATTTACCTATATTTATAATTTTTAGTAGGGAGATTTGCTACCCAATAAGAACTCAAAGTACGGAATTTCAGCGAATTCGGTTGAAAACCCCGCTCAAGAACCTCCAAATACCGAAAATTGGGGTGTACCCTTATATGGGAGCTATGTCTAAACGTGGACCGATATATCCCATCTTCGAACTTGACCTGCCAAAGTCAACTTTATGCAAAATTTCAGCACCCTATCTCAATTCCTTCAGAAGATAGCGTGATTACAACAGACGGACGGACATGGCTAGATCGTCTTAGAATTTTACCCTGATCAAGAAAATATATACTTTATAGGGTCGGAAATGAATATTTCGATGTGTTAAAAATGGAATGACAAAATTAATATATCCTCCAAACTATGATCTTAGGCCTTAGAAAAATATTTTTCAAAAATCCACGCCTCTTGTAGACCTTGGAAAATTGTTTTTGAAACAAAAAACGCCATACATGAATTCCAATTATTTTTTCCACCTTCTGCAATTAACTTTATTTTGTCCTGATACTGAAATTAAAAAATCATAACCGAAGTGACAATAACACCATTAAACACCCCACAAATTATCCCCGAATACAAGGCATCAATTAATAATTAGCAATAAATAATTATTGGTTGGATACACCATCCCACCCCCTCGCCTCTCCATTTCCATTTGGTGGCCATGAAATGGCGGCATATCATTTGCATAATATTTGTATTACACACACACAAAAAAGAGAACAACAAAAAAGCAACAACAACGAAAAAAACACCGAAAGAAATGACCAATTTTCCTCCTCAAGGCTATGCAACACCATGGTCGGCCGATTTGGCCACCAGGCATGCAACACTAGCGGACGGCCTAACAGCCATTGAAGGAAAAACATGGCAAATCCTTGAATATTGGCCATTCATTTAACGCTGTTAATTAAGTGGACAATTTACAAGGCCATATATAAGAGAGTATGCGTGTGTGTGTGTATGTGTGAGAGTGTGTGCGTGTCCATGCGTGTGCGTTTAAAATTAAGCCAAGAAAATATCCTTTTATTCGTTGTGAAAAACCCATCTGAAATGGAAACCTTTTGCCCATTACCATTTTTTCAGCCACACAGGAGCACATGTGTGTGTGGGTGTGCGTGAGTGTGTGTGGATGTGTTGGTGGAAATTTATGCCCATGGAAAATTAAATTGTATTATTATTGTTTGCTTGCAATTAAAACCGGCCATATTGCCAAGTTCGTTTGTTCGGTCGTTCGTTCATTCTCCGGGTGGGGTATACGCGAAGTCCTATTAAAGTTTACAATTACCAAAGAAACAATGAACGGAGAAAAAAATCCGACGGAAGACAAGTAAAGTCTTTATGTGGCATCACAAAGTTTAAGAACAATGTTTCTTCTTCGTCTTTGAGCGGAATTTGCCAGAGCAGCTGCTATAGAGGAAGTGGAGTTTCAAAGTGATGATACATATGTATAGCTATGGACACAATGTAGTAACGAATTTTTGAAGGACTGTGGTCTTTCTCATGATGAGGATTTTTTAAAAAAATATTTTTTAAGGTGAAAATTTTTTTAAAAACTATTTCCTAAGGCCTATCACAAAGGGTGGATTTTTTAAAAAATTATTTTCTAAGGCCTTTCATAAGGCGAGTCTCCATAAAATATTTTTTAAAAAAGTCCACGCCTCTTGTAAGGCTCTCGAAAAATATTTTTTTAAAAACATCCGCGCCTCTTGTAAGGCTCTCGAAAAATACTTTTTTTAAAAAATCCGCGCCACTTAAAAGGCTCTCGAAAAAATATTTTTTTAAAAAAAATTACGTCTCTTTTAAGGCTCTCGAAAAAAATTTTGAATAAAAAAATCCAGGCCTCTTGTAAGGCTTTCGAAAAAAAATAATAAAAAAATCCCCGACTCTTGAAAGGCTCTCGAAAATTATTTTTTTAAAAAAATCCACGCCTCTTGTACGGCTCTCGAAAAAAAATTAATAAAAAAAAAAATCCCCGCCTCTTGTAAAGCTCTCGAAAAATAGTTTTTAAAAAAATCCACGCCTCTTGTAAGGCCCTCAAAAAATATTTAAAAAATCCACGCCTCTTGTAAGGCTCTCAAAAAAATATTTTTAAAAAAATCCACGCCTCTTTCGAGGCCTTAGAAAAATATTTTTAAAAAAATCCACGCCTCTTGTAAGGCTCTCGAAATATTTTTTTTTCAAAATCCACGTCTCTTGTAAGGTTCTCGAAAAATATTTTTTTTTTTTTTTTCAAAATCCACGCCTCTTGTAAGGCTCTCGAAAAATATTTTTTTAAAAATCCACGCCTCTTGCAAGGCTCTCGAAAAATATTATTTTAAAAAAATACACACCTCTTTCGAAGCTCTCGAAAAATATTTTTTGAAAAAATCCACTCCTCTTCCAAGGCCTTGTATAACGCCTTAGAAAAAATATTTTTTAAAAAAATCCGCGCCTCTTGTAAGGCTCTCGAAAAATATTTTTTTTTTAAAAAATTCCAGGCCTCTTTCAAGGCCTTGTATAAGGTCTTAGAAAAAATATTTTTAGAAATCCACGCCTTTTGTAAGGCCTCCAAAAAATATTTTTAAACCAGTAAGAAAAATTCAAAAGTCGGACGGAGCCGACTATATGATACCCTTCACCACTTTGGGTACCAATCTGAAATTTATGAAATATTGAATAACAATCGGAACTAAAATCGGACGAAACTATATATGGGAGCTATGTCTAAATCTGAACCGATTTTAAGAAAACTTGACATGCATCAATCTAGACCTAATTCAGTACTCTGTGCAAAATTTTGTCTCAATCGGCAGTATGGTGCTCCCTTTACCTAAAATCGGACGAAAATATAAATGGGAGCTATATCTAAATCAAAACCGATTTTTACGAAATTTAATACACACCTTTATAGACTTAATTCAGTACGCTATGCCGAATTTCGTACAAATCGATGAATATATAGGGTCTTTGGTGCACCATTTACATAAAATCGGACGAAAATATATATGGGAGCTATATCTAAATCTGAACCGATTTTCACGAAATTGAATACACACCTTTCTAGACTTAATTCAGTAGGCTATGCTAAATTTCGTACAAATCGGAGGATATATATGGACTTTGGTGTACCATTTACCTAAAATCGGACGAAAATATATATGGGAGCTATATCTAAATCTGAGCCGATTTTCACGAAATTTATCACACATCGTTCTAGACTTAATTCAGTACGCTATGCCAAATTTCGTGCAAATCGAAGGATATATAGGAACTATGGTGCACAATTTACCTAAAACCGGACGAAAATATATATGGGAGCTATATCTAAATCTGAGCCGATTTTTACGAAATTTAATACACACCTTTCTAGACTTAATTCATTACGCTATGCCAAATTTCGTGCAAATCGAAGGATATATAGAGACTTTGGTGCACCATTTACCTAAAATCGGACAAAAATATAAATCTAAACCGATTTTTCCCAATTTCAATAGGGTTTGTCCTTGGGCCAAAAAGATGAGCTTTGCCAAATTTCATCCAATTCGGATCATAAATGCGACCTGTACTTTGTTTTCGATTTAACATGGACAGACAGACGGACGGACGGACATGCGTAAATCGACTCAGAAAGTGATTCTATGCATACCTATTCTCAAAAGGAACCATGGGTCTATCTCGATTCCTTTTGCCTATTACAAACATATGCACAAAGACATAATGTCCTGTACCACCGGGTGGTGAAGGATATAAAAATCCACAACTTGTATAGGGCCTCCAAAAAAGTGAAAATTCCTCAAGGGACACCTTAACGTATAACTAATATTAATTCTTGAGGCCAGGGTGGCGTATAAATATTATCGATATGTTATTCCTACATAATAATCATACTCTTCGCAAATTCTCAGTTCTTCTGGATTTTTTTCTCCTTCTTTGCCAAGTTTTCCCAACCACTGTCCTCCACAAAAATTTATCCCACACTCTCCCCGCCCAAACTTCCATACAAGTAATTCAGTTAATGGTAACGCATCATATACTCAATTGTTGAGACTTCATATTCTATATACACCTACATATATACCAAGTTAAGTAACTAAGTGTACATATATGTGTGTGTGAGAGTATGTTCTGTACCAGGTTCTGTATCCATTGGTGTAAGTATAAGGAGTGTAAATACCTTGGTCTCCCACCCCGATTCCTCAACCTTCTTCCCTATATATAAACATATTATTATGAAGCTGTGAATGGCGTTGGCCAATGCCAGTGTATTGTGAAAAATCGTCATCATCATCGGAGTCGTCGTCGTCTTCGTCCATGGCAACCACTGAAGCATGTGCCACTTTTATTAACTTAACAAAGAAAAGCCGGCAGGCACTTTGCCTGTCGTCGTGTGGTGGTTGGTTCCTTTCATTCATTCCTTCTTTTCATTTTCCTTTCTCGCACGATCTTAATATGAGCTGTTGTTCATCACATCACATCTTGCATTGCTGTCCCGCATCGCACAGTTTCGTTTAAACTTCGCTTATACACATCGTTTGATGGTATTCAAAACTTCATTTTGAGTTGTCGGAGATTTTTTTCTTCTTCGGGTTCTTATTTTCATTGTGTGTTGAAAGTTTTGTAAAGGTTTTGTAATGTTCCGGCCATTTAAAAAAGGGGTTTTTGTTGTTGTTGTTGTTCGTGTAATGAAGAAGTGATATTGGAAAAATAAAAATCGAACCAAGAAAATTTCGATTTAATTTTTAAAGGGATCATTTGTTAGCGGGAAAGGAATAGAGGAATAAAATTTAAAGATACCAGGCATTTCATTCAAATTCAGGGCAAAAAAAAAATCGATTTTGAATCGCTATTTGAATATATGACTAAATATTAAAGAGACTAACTAACGATTTAATTCAAATCCAGGGCAAAAAATCGATTTTGAATCGCTGCTTGACCTTTAAAATGGAGTATTCAAGTGAAAATGATGTTTGGGACCCCGTAGCGTATGATTGATAATAATTTATGGGGACAAGGTGGCGTATGATTATTTTTAATATTTCTAAAATATAAATCGAAGTCTCTTCTTCGTTAAACAAGTCAATTCATGAAGATACTGCAGGTATTTCCAAACTTATGGACTCTGGAACATGTGCGCAAAAAGCTAAGAAATTTAACAACTTCGTATTTATTCTGGAAAAGACCCACAAAAAAAACACATCGACACATACCACATATTCGTCGACTATAAAGCCGCATTCGCGACAGCCCTATCCGTTCTGAGGGGTTTAAAGTCATGCCTACGTTCGGCATTCCTGCAAAATTAATACGGCTATGCAGGATAACCTTGGCACAAGGTCAGCAGTTAAAGTCGGAGAGGACCTATCGGAGCCCTTCAATACCGAACGAGGATTCAGACAAGGTGACAGTCTGTCGTGTGATCTTTTTAACATCCTGCTGGAAAAGGTCATACGAGACGCAAAGGTGAACAGAAATGGCACTCTGTACACCAAACAACCAACACATGTTACTCGCCTACGCCACCGATGACATCGATATAATGGGTCGAACATTGCGAGCGGTAACAGCCGCCACCTTTGAACAAATTGGGAAGGAATCTGCCAAAGTGGGTCTGGCAGTAGACGGCGAGAAGACCAAGCTGATGCTATCAACTCGCAAGACGTCCAGTAGACTCGGACCAACTGGGGAACTTGAAAACTACAGCTTCGAGGTAGTTAAAGATTTTATATACCTTGGTACCGCCATAAATAAAACGAGTGACATCAGTTTTGGAATTCGGAGAAGGATTGTGATGGCCAATCGATGCTACTATGGTCTGAGCAAACAACTCAAAAGCAAGGCCACCTCCCGCCAGACCAAACTCACACTCTACAAGACGCTGATACAACCCGCCGTGCTGTGGATATGGATCTGAAGCATGGGTACTTACGCAAGCACATGAGGCAGCTCTTGGAGGGTTTGAGAGAAAATTTCTCCGAAATATCTATGGGCCGATCTGCGTTGACGGTGAATATCGACATCGAATGAACCATGAGTTGTACCAGCTATTCTCGGACATCGACATTGTTAGACGTATTGAGCTGCAGCAGTGACTACGTTGGCTAGGTTGGCATGTTGTGAGTATGGATTAAGATGCCCCAGCCCAGAAGGCATATAAAAGCGAACCAGCTGATGGTTCACGCAGAAGGGGAAGGCCACGAATACGATGGAAAGATCAAGTCGAAGGCAACATTGCCAAAAATGGTCTTTCAAATTGGAAAAACTGCACAAAAGAGCGACGCGCCTGGAAATCTTTTCTAAGCTTGGCTTATGGAACGAAAGTTCTGTCACAAGCCAGCTAAGTAAGTAAGTAGTTGATTTATGCATGTCCGTCCGTACGTTCGTCCGTCCGTCTGCATGTCCATGTTAAATTGTAAACAAAGTACAGGTCGCATTTATGATCCGAATTGGATGAAAATTGGCATAGGTCACTTATTTGGCCTAAGGACGAACCCTATTGAAATTGGGAAAAATCGGTTCAGATTTAGATATAGCTCCCATATATATTTTCGTCGGATTTAATGTAAATGGTGTAACAAAGTCCCCATATACATTTCGATTTTTTTACAGCGTAATGAATTAGCTCGAGAATGATGTGTGTTAAGTTTCATGAAAATCGGTTCAGATTTAGATATAGCTCCCATATATATTTTCATCCGATTTAACATAAATGGTGCACCAAAGTCGCTATAAATCTTCCGATCTGCCCGAGATTTGGCATAGCGTACTGAATTGAGTTTAAAATGATGTGTGGTAAGTTTCATGAAAATCGATTCAGATTTAGATATAGCTCACATATAAATTTTTGTCCGATTTAAGGTAAATGGTGCACCGAAGTCCCTAAATATGCTTCGATTTGCACGAAATTTGGTACAGCGTATTGAATTAGCTCTAGAATGATGTGTGTTAAGTTTCATGAAAATCGGTTCAGATTTAGATATAGCTCCCTTACATATTTTCGTTCGATTTTAGGGTAATAGTGCACCAAAGTCCCTGTATATCACTCGATTTGCACGAAATTTGGCACAGCGTAATGAATTAGTTCTAGAATGATGTGTGTCAAGTTTCGTGAAAATCGATTCAGATTTAGATATAGCTCGCATATATATTTTCGTCCGATTTTATATAATTGGCGTACCAAAGTCCCTGTATATCACTCGATTTGCACGAAATTTGGTATAGTGTACTGAATTGGGTCTAGAATGATGTGTGTTAAGTTTCGTGAAAATCTGTTCAGATTTAGATATAGCTTCCATATATATTCTCGTCCGATTTAATGTAAAAGGTGTACCAAAGTCCCTATATATCCATCGATTTGCACGAAATTTGGTACAGCATAATGAATTAGGTCTAGAATGTGTGTGAAGTTTCGTGAAAATCAGTTCAGATTTAGATATAGCTCCCATATATAGTTTCGCTCGATTTTCGGTAAATAGTCCACTAAAGACCCTGGAAATCTTTTTATTTACACGAATTTTGGCACAACGTACTGAATTGCGTCTATAATAATGTGTGCTAAGTTTCATGAAAATCGGTTCAGATTTAGATATTGCTCCCATATATAACTTCGTCCGATTTAAGTTAAATGGTGTACCAAAGTCCTTATATATATCTTTCGATTTGCACGAAATTTGTCATAGAGTACTGAATTAAGTCTAGAATGGTGTGTGCTAAGTTTCGTGAAAATCGGTTAAGATTTAGATATAGCTCCCATATATAT
This sequence comes from Musca vetustissima, assembly GCF_032173495.1. Taxonomy (NCBI): domain Eukaryota; kingdom Metazoa; phylum Arthropoda; class Insecta; order Diptera; family Muscidae; genus Musca; species Musca vetustissima. The sequence goes on from NW_026880080.1 coordinate 297,567, forward strand.
TTTCCTCCGATTTTAGGTAAATGGTGTACCAAAGTCCCTATATATCCTTCGATTTGCACGAAATTTGGCAGAGTGTACGGAATTAGGTCTAGAATGATGTGTGTTAAGTTTCGTGAAAATCGGTTCAGATGGCCCTTCGAAAATTCGACGTCTATTAGGATTCATTGGCTGAATACACCCAAAGTGTTGAAGGGTATCATATAGTCGGTCCCGTCCGACTTTACTACTTTCCTTATTGGTTTCAAAATATTTTTCTGAGGTATTATAGAAGACTTGGACTTTTTTTTAAAAATAAATTTTACGGTCTAAAGCCCTAAAAACTGTTATTGGGACATATGGCGTATAAGTAACGTCACTACTCATACGACCCAGTGTTCGATATTGAAATACCATCCATGAGGCTACAAATCTGAGATTTTTTGATTTATCGTATCAATATCGTATTTTTTTATTTAAGAAAAAAACACAACAAATGTTCCTCTCCTCGTTTTTTTCCAGACAACCTGTAACGATTGACTGGTCACCTACCTAGCGCTTCCATGACTGTCACATGCGAGTATGTGAATTTTTAAAAATATTTTTGTAAGGCCTTACAGAGGGCCTGGATTTTTTAAAAAATATTTCTCTATGGCCTTACTGAAGGTCTTATAGGAGACCGGAATTTTTAAAAATATTTTTCGAAGGCCTAAAGCCATACAAACTGTTAGTAGGACATATGACGTATAAGTAACGTCACTACTCATACGACCCAGTGTTCCATATTGAAATACCATCCATGGGGCCACAAATCTGAGATTTTTTTTATTTATTGATACGATGTATATTTTTTACTTAAAAAACACAACAAATGTTCATCTCCTCGTTTTTTTCCAGACAACCTGTAACGATTTACTGGTCACCTACCTAGAGCTTCCGTAACTGTCACACATATGAGTGTGTCGCCAAATATGTATGTGCATAACATTTACATTGAATACAGATGGGTACCACAATAGTCCAGGGTATTTTTGTGGAAAAATCTGCCTAAAAGGCAACAGGAGGGTGTTGAGGGCAAAAAAAAAAAAAAATCTGACACAGACGAACACTACCACAATCGCTGGCAGCTAGTCAATCACTCTCTGATACACCATGCCATGCTTCCGTATTTATGAATATGTAATATTTTACAGAGGAGAGACGAGAAGTGAGGTTTCACTTTGGCCAAATAAAAAAAAACACACACACTCGGAATAATTCCCCTCAAAAAAAAAAAAAATGGCCGTTTCGATTTCGCGGAAATCCAAAACGTTTTCATTGTCGATGTTCGTTTTTTTTTCTTTTGGTCTGGTTATTGAAATTAAAGTAAAGTGATTTTGAAGTCGGTGTGTTTTCGAAAATTCGCGGATTTTTTTCGGTCAATATGGAATTTTTTTTCGTTGTAGTTGTTCTGCACTTACCTTGGGTGTTGCCACAGCATGTGCCCCATCATAGACATACAAATGATCATTGCAATCCAATTGCAACATATCGAAGCGTAACATGAACCGCTGCAATATCGAATGCGTCTGAAAGGTGATGATACAGTCGAGATTACGTTCGTTCTGTGACCAGAGTACGGCACCGTCGATTTTCCGATACAGCTGCTGGAGGAAATGATTTTTGCACAAGGATTGCATGTAATCTGGAAATAAAAAGGAAAGAGGGAGAGAAAATGTGACTTCAAATGGAAATTTAATAAGTGTTGGAAAATATATTTCGAACAAATCGAGGATTTTTTAAAAATATTTTTCTAAGGCCTTACCGAAGGCGTGGATTTTTTAGAATACATTTTTAAGGCCTTACAGAAGGTGGGAATTTTTTAGTAATACTTTTCTAGGGCCTTACAGAAGGTGTGGATTTTTAAACATATTTTTCAAAGGCCTTATAGAAGCCATGGATTGCTTTAAACATATTTTACTAAGGCCTATTAGAAGGCATGGCTTTTTTTAAAATATTTTTCTAAGGTCTACCATAGACCTAAATATGCCTTATATTTTATACATCTTTGTATTACAGGTTTTTGAAAATCTAATGCTGATTTCAATACAAAAAACCGCAAGCTTCTATCTAAATATTTGTAGAAGTTATCGAATTTTTAAATTTGGCACCAGGTTGCGTATGAGTGTTATTAATTCCGAGGTAATATTAGTAAATCAGTAATATCTCGGCATCTAGTGGATGGAATGTGTTCATTTAAAGACTAAAATATTACGAACATATTAGGCCACAATATTATATACCATATGATCCAAACACTTCTGGACATATGAATGAGAAAATAGAAATTTTCTTGGGTTTTAGAAAAATATTTTTCTAAAGCCTGCAGAATAGATTTTTTGTGTATTTTATGTATCAATTTTCTATTACAGGTTTTAGAAAATCGAATGCTGATTTCAATACAAAAAACTGCAAGCTTCTAGCTAGTCATTCGAAGAAGTTATGTAATTTTTAAATTTGGAACTCGGTTGCGTATAAGTGTTATTAATTCCGAGGTAATTTTAGTAAATTAGCAATATCTCGGGATCTAGTGGATGGAATGAGTTCATTTAAAGACAAAAATATTAAGAACATATTAGGCCAAAATATTATTTACCATATGATCTGAACACTTTTGTGCATATTAATGAGAAAATAGCAATTTTCTTGGGTTTTATAAAAATATTTTTCTAAGCCTGCAGAATCATTTTTTTATGTATCAATTTTACCCATCTATATATTGAAATTATTAGGGAAGTACATAAAGATTATAATACAAAAAACCGCAAGCTTCTAGCTCGTCATTCGAAGATGTTATGGCACTTTTAAATTTGGAACCCGGTTGCGTATGAGTGTTATTAATTCCGTGATTATTTAGTAAATCCGCAATATCTCCGGATCTAGTGGATGGAATGTGTTCATTTAAAGACTTAAATATTAAGAACATATTAGGCCAAAATATTATTTACCATATGATCTGAACACTTTTGTGCATATGAATGAGAAAATAACAATTTTCTTGGGTTTTATAAAAATATTTTTCTAAGCCTGCAGAATCATTTTTTTATGTATCAATTTTACCCATCTATATATTGAAATTATTAGGGAAGTCCATAAAGGTTATAATACAAAAACTGCAAGCTTCTAGCTAGTCATTGGAAAATGTTATGGAATTTTTAAATTTGGTACCAGGTTGCGTATGAGTGTTATTAATACCGAGGTAATATTAGTAAATCAGCAATATCTCCGGATCTAGTGGATGGAATGTGTTCATTTAAAGACTAAAATATTAAGGAAATATTAGGCCACAATGCTGTATACTATATAAACTAATTACTCCTGGGCATGTGAAAGAGAAAATATAATTTTTCCTGATTTTCAAAAACTTCTTAAGCTTTTAAGCGATTTGTTGTAGTTTTTTCGTAGGGAAAAACAAATTTAGAGGTGGATTTTTGATGGCCATGTTGAACATAATATTTTTCTGAAGAAGTTGATTTAAAAACTATTTTTTCCGCTTAAAGACAATAATTTATTCCCCCAAAATTAAAAAAAAATCAAAAAGAAAAACTTCAAATTATGTTTTTTTCAAAAGGAAAAACTTTCAAACAATGAAAAAGATAAACACCAAAATAATAATGAGAAAATGTAGCAAATTTTCGCAACGAGTTTTAATTATAATTTCATATCATTTTCGCCTCCCCCCAATTTATGCTGCAAAACCATAATCTCTGCAGGAAGCAGCTCGAAAACTATGCTATGCACATTTTCCTTAAGGTTTCCGACAAAAGCATTTGCGAGAGCTTTAAAAATGAAGTTCACCGCGAAGATGAAAAGAAAATTGTTTCAACTTCTAGTTATTTTTCTTTGCAGAAATTCTCTCCTCTCCCCGCCAATTTCTTAAAAGGCTTTGATAGCACCATTATCTTTGGTATGTTTCTGTGGAATTTTCTATGAAGATTTTTTTTCCCACCAGGTAACTCGGCATTTTGTTAAGTTAATATAAAGTATTGTGTGTGAGGAATAAATTAGGAACAGAGAGGGGTGAGGATAGAAACGGAGGTTTTTATGAATACGTTAAGTAAAATTGCTGGTTATTGCAAGAAAAACTATATTCCTTTGATTTTCAAGCCTTTGTTTTAATATTGAAATGAAGTTCCGAGAAGCGGAAAAGGAATATTAAGTCACTGGGAATATTCAATGGAATAATTATTTTAATAATTTCTTAAACAAAATCCATGCTTTTGATGGGCCTTAGAAATGAATTTTTAAAATATACACACCTTGTGATAGGCCTAAGAAAAATATTTTTTTATAAAAATCGCAGCTCAGGACTATCACAAGCCTTACAAAAAATTTTTAAATATCTATACCTATCAACGTATACCACAACGTATAGATATCTAAACATTTTCTGCAAGGCTTGTGATAGGCCTGAGCTGAGATTTTTATAAAAATATTTTTATAAAGAAATATTTTTCAAACTCCACTCCTTGTATTAGGACTCAGAAATATTTTTAAATAATGCGAGGCTTGTAGTTGCA